>NW_026111883.1:202500-205000 GCF_024679095.1 Eriocheir sinensis
GGGGTCTTTTTTTTTTTTTTACAGCAAAGGAGACAGTTCAAAGGCGTAAAAAAAAAAATAATAAAAAAAAAAAGCCCGCTACTTACTGCTCCTGAATAGAGTACAGAGGAGTGGCCAAAAAGAGAGGTCAATTTCGGGAGGAGAATCCATCTACATATGATAAGGTTTTCGTAGAGGCTGTGGGTATTAGTGTTACATGGATACTTTTATGAGCCTGGTGATAGTTTGACAAGGCTTCTGCACCATGCATGTGAAAAGCACTCATGAGAACACGACTTTCAACTCTTTTGTATCAGTCTTGGACCTCCGACAACGTCAATCAATCCTTTTTTTTTTATACAACAAAAAGAGTGCAGAAAAAAAAGCCCTCTACTCACAGCTCCCACAACAGATAAAAGTAAAGAGTAGCCAAAAGAGAGGTCAATTTCGGGAGGAGATTATTATACATTATTGTACTTTTATTTCCTCTTTCTGTCTTCTAAACTTCCCGATATCAATATACACTCCCAGCTGAACCTTATCCTACAGTCTGATTAATTTGCATCTTAGTTTTTATCAGTCATTCCTTTCCGCTAACTTCACTTGATCCTTTCTTATAAATTTTTAGTAACTTGTCGATGTCTGTATAAGCTTCCATTCTTACTCCTGCGCCCTCTTCCTATACGTAAACGAATTACCTTCACCATCCCTTCCTTGAAATTACCCTTCCTCTCCTTTCGTCTTACTTCCTCAGCGTTCTTCCTTCTCCTTTTCCTTTTTTGGGGCCTCCATTTCCTTCTATTTATCTTCCTAACTGCCTCCATCCCCTCCTTATCTTCAAGCCCCCTTCCTTAAAAATGCCCTTCCTTTCCTTCACCTTACTTCCTTAGCGTTTTTCCTTCTCCATTTCCTTCTATTTTTCTCCCTACCTGCCTCCATTCCCTCCTTATCTTCACGCCCCTTCCTTAAAAATGCCCTTCCTTTCCTTTCACCTTACTTTCTTAGCGTTTCTCTTTTTGCTTCGCCTTTATTTGGACCTTCGTTTCTTCCTTTCCTCTTCACACTTTCCTTCCTTTCAGTTTTTGTAATTTCTCTTCCTTTCCTCTTCTCTACTTCCTATCTCCCTTACCCCTTCCTTGAACTTCCCTTTCCTTTCCTCTCCTCTCTCTAACTTCTTCCTTTCTTCCTCTAATTCTACTCCAACCACCTCCATTACCATGTACCTATCCTTATCTCCTGTCTTCACATCCATTCACTCCTTTTAAAAAAACTAACTTTCTACACGAACATACCCCAAAATAAGTAAGGAAATTCGTGAGTAAATATGTATGTATGTGTATATATATAGACTCCTCTCCAAACGCACACACGTACACACACAATAGAGCTTGCCTCCTATTCTTTCCCTTCCTATTTTCCTATTCTTCTCCTTCCTATACCTCCTTCGCTCTCGTCCTATCTACTCACCACGGCTCCTTGTGTAAGACAAGTATCTATACACACGCGTACAGACACTACATATCCTATTTCCTATTCTTTTCCCTCCAATCTTCATATTTTTCTCCCTCCTATCCCTCCATCCCTCTCGCCCTATCGTACTCTCCACGCCTCCCTTCACACAACAGCAAGTATCTATCCATAGCATACCTGACGAAGCCACATTCTCACTCCCCACTCCACCTCAACAAGTCCCTTCAGACGGCCGCGCAAGCTTCAGTTTCCCCTCGAACCAAACGCCTCCGTCAGCACTTCCTCCTTCGCGCCCCTCTGTGGAGATGTTTACAAGGGCCCGCCGCTTCCTGCCACGGTAAACTCGCTGCTCCAAGGCCGTCCTCTCCCACCACCACCCAAGGAAGGTAGTCGTCAGCCCATGAGTGTGTGTGTGTGTGTGTGTGTGTGTGTGTGTGTGTGTGTGTGTGTGTGTGTGTGTGTGTGTGTTGTCTGTTTAGCTGTCTGTTTCTGTGTTTATGTGTCTGTTTATCTATGCATGTTGGTTTGAATGGAGAGGAATGTTGGTCAAATTATTAATTATACCTGTCTATCCTACCTTATCTACCTTATCTAACTTATCTATCAATATATCTACCTGTCGTCTATTTAGCTGTATATATCTGTATCTGTGTCTGTCTCTCTCTATGTTATGTTGGTTTGAAGGGAGATGAATGCTGGTCAAATTACTCTACCTACCTGTCTTATCCAGCAATATGTTTACCTGTTCATTAACCTATTTACCTGTCTACCTATCTACAAACCCATAAATCTTTCAATCTATCTATCTAGCCATCTATCAATCTATCTATCTATCTATCTATCAATTTCGACACAAGCAGAAGACCAACCAGAGAGTATCAAGACGCCTCCCAGACCGAATTTGACCCTCCTTTTTGGTTTCTATCCTTTTTTATAGTATGAGTGCATCGAGGGCTTCTTATTTTCATTTATTTTTTGTTTCGCGTCAGAGCTGAAACCTTTGATATAAAAAAAAAGATCAAAAACAGAGCAAGCGGGCAAAATCAAGAAC
>NW_026111883.1:210000-292500 GCF_024679095.1 Eriocheir sinensis
CGGCCTGCGCCGCCTCCGTCGCCGTTCTGGCCGCCCTACTGGCTGTGTGCGGCTGCCTGCTGCTGAGACTTACCCGGCGCCCCCAGCAGCAGCAGCAGCAGCAGCCCGCTGAGGCCACCAGGAAGTCGTGCGCCCTGGTGAGGCGCCAGGCGGTGAGTTCAGCCCAGGACGGACAGGCCTAAAGGCTGCCCAGGAAAGCCGGCCCGGCCCTCGGTTGTCAGTGTCCTCAGCAAGAGGCGCTACAAGCGGCGGGTTGCTAGGCTCCCTAAGGCTGCCTCGTCTGGTCCCGTACCTGAGGCGAACCACGTCCTGCCCTGCCCCGTGGCCGCCGGGGCCCAGGCGAGCCACGACATGCCTTCCCCAGTGGCCGCCGAGACCCAGGCGAGCCACGACGTGGCCTCCCTGGTGGGCGACATGACCAAGGAGTGCCACGATATGGCCTCCCCAGTGGCCGACATGGCCCGGGAGAGAAACGACGTGGCCTCCCCAGTGGCCAACATGGCCCGGGAGAGCAACGACGTGGCCTCCCCAGTGCCCGACATGGCCCGGGAGAGCAACGACGTGGCCTCCCCAGTGGCCGACATGGCCCGGGAGAGCCACGACGTGACCTCCACGGTGGCCGACATGGCCCGGGAGTGCCAACCCCCGCCAGTCAGCAGCACGGGAGACGCGGCCTGTGACCCTGCTGCCCAGGCCACTGGGCAAGGCCAGGAGGACGCCACGCCTGGCCCAGTGGTAGCGGAGGAGCCGTCCCAGGTCAGAGGACCATCGTTGGTCCAGGCCGCTCAGTTCCAGGAGCCCCCAAGACTTGACACCCCTCCCAAAGAGGAGGGAGGGGCTTCCCTTCCTCACGAAGCAGGAGGGATTGGTCCATCTTCCCAGGACCAGGGAAGATTGACTCCTGCCGCAGAGGAGGAGCCCTGCAAGCCCCCGCCCGTGCAGGATGCGGACGAGGCAGCCTCAGTGGTGCGCCGCTGCCTGTACGTGCCCCCCAGGTTCCGGCTGCGCCTGGAGGGACCTAACGGGAGCTTCCTGGAGCAACTGGGGCGCCGGTACGGGGTCCTTGTCTTCACGAACCCCGTCAAGAAGAAAATGCAGATCAGGGGCGCCAGGCAGGGCGTCCTTGACTGCTACGAGGTCGTGAGGGCGCTGCTGGCGGAGTGGCAGGGCAGGACACCGCCAGGGTGAGGCAGAGATGACCCACGACTGTCACCGCGCAGGTCACGGCCGGTGCAAAACAGCGCCAGGGTTGAAGCGTGTATGCATGTTAGCGCAACACGCGAAGGAGTGACTGATTTTGTCACATACAGAGGAAAACAGCGATTGACGACAATAACAGGATAACGAATGTTTGCAACGGTTTACTTTACGGACAGTGGAATCGACGTTTTGAAAAGAAAGAAAGGAATTAAGGTTTAGGAACAAAAATAGGATCAAAAAAATACAAAATCAAAAAAGCAACAAAAAAACAAAGAGGAACAAAAAAGGAACAAAAAAATACAAAAACAAAAAAGGAACAAAAAAATACAAAACCAGAAAAGGAACAAAAAATTACAAAACCAGAAAAGGAACAAAAAAATACAAAAACAAAAAATGATCAAAAAAATACAAAAACAGAAAAGGAACAAAAAAATACAAAAACAAAAAAGGAACAAAAAAATACAAAAACAAAAAAGGAACAAAAAAAATCGGAGGAATTAAGGTTTAAGAAAAAAGGAATCGACGTTTTGAGAAGAAAAGAAGGATTTTAGTTTAAGGAACGAAACAAGGATTTAAGTTTATGAAACGAAAAAAAGGATTTAAGTTTTAAGAACAAAGAAAGGAATTAAGGTTTAGGAACAAAAAAAGGAACAAAAATTACAAAAACAAAAAAGCAACAGAAAACAAAAAGGAACAAAAAAGGAACAAAAAAACAAAAAGGAACAAAAAGGAACCAAAAAATACAAAAACAAAAAGGAACAAAAAACACTAAAACAGAAAAGGAACAAAATATACAAAAACAAAAAAGGAACAAAAAATACAAAAACAAAAAAGGAACAAAAAAATACAAAAACAGAAAAGGAACAAAAAAATACAAAAACAAAAAGGGAACAAAAAAATACAAAAACAAAAAAAGAACAAAAAAATCGGAGGAATTAAGGTTTAGGAAAAAAAGGAATCAAATTTTAGGAACAAATAAAGGATTTAAGTTTAAGGAACAAAAAGGAATCAGATTTTAGGAACAAAGAAGGAATTTAAGTTTTAGGAACAAAAAAGGAATCAATTCTCTAGGAAAAAAAGAAAGGATTTAGGTTTTTGCGACGTTTATTTTTCGGACAAAGGAATCAACTTTTATGAACAAGGAAAGGACAAGTTTTTGCGTTGCGTTACTTTTATCGGCGGAGGAATCTACTCTCCGGAACCCGTGAAAGGACTTTTAAGTTTTGCGTGTCGCCTCAGCAGGATTGTGATCGACGCTGTGTTGTTTTTTTATCGCCAGAGGAAGTGAACACTATTTCCTTCACCGTCCTCCCGCTGGTCTGTCAGTTTGTCTTAAGCTAAGTAAGTGTACTTGTTCATAAATTATCGTCACCTTCTTAAACAAACCGCCTAAGTCATTATTTTCTACTTTTCAGGAAATCATAAAAGAAATGTCATTATCTCATTTGTCTTAAGATTTAGGCAGGAATGAAAAGGCCAATTCTAGAACACTCAAACCCTGAATGACCAAGGCAACTATACAAAAATTGGCGTCACATGTTGAAAAATTGATGTAGACAAAAACCTGGAAATCTCTGAAAAATGACTTAGGCGATTATAATCGCCTAAGTCATTTTTCATTTTATGAGGGTGACGTTATACTCTTCAGGGATCTCGCAAGCAGGGTATGTTTTCCCTCGTATATAGATTTCTCCTGGTGCTGCACACGACGCTTCCGATATTGAGAGCTACGGGTGTACAGGAACATATCGGTGGTGTGTGGTCAGCCAGGAAATCGTCGCTTGGGCTTTCATTTTGAGCTGCTAATTTGATCCAGCGATGCCAAACTGTCGTACTCTGAACATCGTATTTTAGGCATTTTCATTCTTAAAACTCTCGTGCCTTTACAAATAACGATCGAAAATTAAAGTTATCGTTGAAAATGTTAAATAGTGATGGTTTTCTTTCATTTTCGCAATAGTTATATGTCAGAAACTACGAAAAGGCAATGTGATGAGTACGATAATTTGGCAACGCTGATTTGATCCCTCTCCTATACGAGTGGAAACGAAACCCTGAAAATCCCAGCTAATGAAGAATGAGAGGCTACAGCGTCCGAGGGCCAAACAAGACCGTACACACCTCTCGGGGCACGAACACCGGGCCACACACTCTTCCCTCGGAGGCACACACACACACACTATCGATTTTCGTTTGGAGGGGAACATGACATCGGGTCGCTCCGCGGGAACTAACTAGGTCAAGGTGAGTGTATGAGCGAAGCCACGGCGCGGAGCTAAACAAGGAGGGGGCCTGGATGGAGAGAAGAACAGTCGCTAACTCGTCACTAGCAACACCCACATCAGGAAAAAAGCTACTGATCGAAACTGAACTGAGGAATTATAATGAAATAGTGTAGAAATTTCATAATATCTTTAGAATTCTATATTTTGACAATCCTTTTTCACACATCAACTCAATCTTTTTTTATGTTTTAGAGTGTTTTGTTTTCTGAAATTAGTGCTGATTGCCTATGGCTCAAGGAATGTGTCTTGTCAATCTTCTTAATATTGTTTAATCAGTTTTCATATTGGGTCTTGACTGCATGGAATGATTCACTTTAATAACTCTTCATTTATTTTTATACACCGTAATCTTAATCTCGGCAACACTATCACGCAGACTTGAACCCTCTGTTGAATTCAGTTTGAGTGCACGGCCACGATTATCAGTGCGGTTATTTTCATATCTTTACGTCATATTCAGAGCTCTCCCTTACTTAGTGATCTCAATTAATACCAACTCAAATAACAACGGCAGCTTCCGGACGCTTTTTCGCCCTCGTTGAATTCCACATATTTCACTTCGAATTACCTTTCTCTTAACATATTTGCGCTATCCTATTACATGGTAGATATAGCCATTAAAATCAGTACAAGTGGTTCACATATATCTCCTAGGGAACGGGGTCTAGCATTCGATTTCTGTTGCAGCTGGTCTTAGGGATTGGCTAAAGAAGGAGGAGCTTGTAATGTGGCCGTTAGATTACTCAACACCTCCTAAATTTGGTTGAATAAGCAAGCCTTCCTGTACAGTACACTTTACCGTATAGAAAATATTTGGTAGATGATGTATTTCCTTATGACTACCCTCAAAAATATGGAATAAACTGTCATCAGAAAATCAATCAGAACAAGTTATACATAAGAATTTGTACTTACTAAAGGATCTTGATTGAAACGCGTTGAGAAAGACTGACAGAGAAAGGGAAGAGGGAAAACACACACACACACACACACACACACACACACACACACACACGTTCTCGATCTCAGGTGAATGAATAAGTAAAAGTAAAGTGGTAGAGTTTTACGGCCTGAGGATGATAAACACGGAGGAAAAAAAATGTAGAAATAATATGTAGAAAGTCGTCTTGAGAGGGATGAAAAGACAGAAAGCAAAGAAGTAGAAATTATCAGCTTAAGGGGAATGGAAGGACGGAAAACAGAAAGGTGGAATGGAAAAAAAGGGAAAATAGAAAGGTAGGAATTATCGCATTGAGTTGAATGGACAGAGAGAAGGTAGAGAGCTATAGAAAGAGGGAATCAATGTTGTATTTGCGCCAAGCATGAACCTGAGCCCCCTGTGTCTACCTGTACACCTGCCTGCCCGCCCTTAATACTAATCAAGCCGCCCCTGTGTGACCCGACGCCCTCCTCTCAGCCCTGCACACACACACACACACACACACACACACACACACACACACACACACCTATATATATATGCTTACCTACCTCGTCCTCCTCCTGCTGATCTCCACCTCCATCACCTCCTCCTACTGCTTCTCTTCTTTCTTCTACTGCTTTTAACTCCTCTTCCTTGTCATTCCACTCCTACTACTCCTCCTCCTCTTCCTCCTTCGAAACTCCACCACCATCACCACGTCCCCCCCCCAACCCCCCCAACCCTCCCTCTTACTGATGCTGCTTCTTCATCTCACACACCTCTCGCTCGCAGGTCAACCTTTTCATCACCCACACCCACTCCCTCTCTCTCTCTCTCTCCCTCTCCCTCCTAGCAAGCAGCGCCTCTCTCTCTCTCTCTTCTCTCCCGACACAGTCAATCCTCGCCTTGATCCTCCAGCGTCGCCTCTACTCTTGTTACTTAATCACCCTCTTATTTACCCTCCCCGGTGCTTGATCTCCTGAGTCGCCGTCCTCCTGAACCAACACAGGTCAAACAGCAGGCCCCGGACGGTCACACCCTCTCAAGTGCTCCGCCACCCCACATGTACATAATACTCCTCGCTGTCTCACTCCTCCTCCTCTCGCTCCCTCACTCGCTGCTCCTCGTCGTGTCAATTAACCTCCCATGTATTTCTTGAGACGATATAGCTCTCGCTCGCTCTCCTCTCTCCTCTCTCTCCTGCCTCCTCCTGCCTGGTTTGGTTTGGTCTGGTCTGGTTGTTCCCTCTCCTCGTGTTTTGTTGTTTTGTTGGTGTTTTGGGTATGTTTTGTTGTGTTTGTGTGTGTATACTTGCGTTTGTGTGTGTGTGGGGGGGGGGGGGAGGGGGGGGTCAAATACTCCCACACATACACATGCAATAAAACCACACATGCAATGAAACCATATATAAAAATAAACGTAAATGAATCAATAAAATAAAACGAAAGTGATGTATGATGCGACTAAACAGCTTCTTAACGTACACCCGAGAGGAGTGACCTTGGATTATTATTATTACACACACACACACACACACACACACACACACATACCTTGATCGCTTGACTGACTGATTGTCGATTTGATTGACTATTTGACTGACTGACTGATAAATGACTGATTGATTGATTAATTGCCGAAGTTGGTAAAGTATAAAACATAACAGACTTACCTAAAATGTGGGTCTCCTCTCATGAAACTGGCATCTGAAAGAATGAAGAATCTGTATTAATGCAGTCTCTCTCTCTCTCTCTCTCTCTCTCTCTCTCTCTCTCTCTCTCTCTCTCTCTCTCTCTCTCTCTCTCTCTCTCTCTCTCAAAGATGATACATTACCTTAATAGCTAAAATTTTATGTTGCCTTGCGAAATTGTCTAAAAATCGTATACTAACATATCTATATACACAGAATTATATAAGTACTCTCCCCTTCTCTCACATACAAAATAATAATTAAATAAACTTCCCATTGCTTCAGAGTAGCGAAAAATCATCATCACATCCGCGCTCGCCAAAAGGATTACGAGCTTGAAGGCGTTAATAGTTTTAGGCGAGTCTGCCCCTTCGCCTCACACGCTTTCTGTCACGGCCCCGGTGTAGAACATGGAGGCCGGGCTACACAATGATTCTGGCGTTATTATGTTCCGGTAAATACTAAATGAACAGGCGAGCTTGTGACATTTAAAAATGCAGGGGCTAGAGCTACGCGTGAAGCTGCGTGTATAAATATTGTGCTGTCTGGATTAGCGGCAAAAAGAGACTGACTAGATTAGTTCTTGTCATAAGTAATTAGTGCGAATGGCTGACTCAATTATACGGAGGAGTGTGGGTGTGGGGGCGATGCGTTATTGGCTTTGTTATTATCAGTATTCTTATTGTTGTGTTGTTATTCTTGCTCTTATTATTATTATTATCAGTAGTAGTAGTAGTAGTAGTAGTAGTAGTAGTAGTAGTTGTTGTAGTAGTTGTAGTGGTGGTGGTGGTTGTTGTAGTGATACTGAGGAGAAATAGAGGAATCAACAACAACAACAACAACAAAAACAACAACAAACAAAAACAACAAAAACAACAAAAACAACCGGGGACGAAGGAGGAGGAAAAGAACAAAATAAACATAACCAACAAAAACAGCAACAACAACCAACTACTACCTGAAGAAGCAGACGAAAGAAAGGAAGAAAAGTCGAAAGTAAACAACGAATTCAGGATATATGGAAGCAAGAAAACCACTCAAGAAGACGTCAGCAAGCAAGGAACCAAGAAGGGCAGGTAAGGAAGGAAGGCAAGAGTGACGGACGGATGGGTGGGAGCGAGGCAAGCAAGAGGGACACAGCGAGAGAGAGAGAGGGCCACACAAACACACGAGGGTACTGAGCCATGCACCGCCTAAGCCTCTGTACACACCTTCTTAAGCCCCGTGTCTCTTTAAATATGGACTCACGCCTTCCTTCCTTCCTCGACCCGTGATTTCCGAGCTGGTTTCTCTTGTCCGGGAATAATGTCATGCAGGGTGAGGGAGAGGGAGAGGGAAGGAAAGACGGAGGGAGGGAGGGACAGAGTAAGGGTGTGCATGGAGATAAGAAAGGAATTGATGACAACGAAAAGGAATGCTGTGAGATATGATTATTATACAAAAATGAGAGAAGGAAAGAGGATTCTGCGCAGGACGAAAAATGGAATGAAGCAATGACGTAATACAGAGAGTGGAGAATAAGAAACTGAGGAGGGAGGGGAGAGAGAAAAGACAGAATAAAGAAGGGAAATGGGGAATGAGTTTAAGGATAATCAAGATATAAGTGAGGAATGATAAAATGCAAGATATGAGGAGAGAGGAAGGATGGAAGTCGGCAAAATAGTGGAGTATGGAAGATAAAGGAATGAGAAGAAAATGGATTAAAAGGAAAGAAATAAAGGGAATGAAAAGAATAAAACAGGGATAAGGGAAGAAAGACAGAAAAGGAAAAGGGGAAAAGGGATGGAGAGAAGGGAGAGGAGGGAAGTATGAGGGAACAAAAAAAATGAAGGAATGGAGAAGGAAGGGGATAAAGAGGAGTAGGACAAGTATAGAAAAAAAAGAGGAAGGGGATGAGAATGAGGAATTGAAAGTTAAAAGGGAAGGAGAGAGGAAGAGGAGGAAGAAAAAGAAGGAAGCAGGGAAAAAACGGAGAGAAGAAGGAGTGATTGAGGCAATGAAGAGGGGAAGAAGAAGGAAAAAGTAGTAGTAGTAGTAGTAGTAGTAGTAGTAGTAGTAGTAGTAGTAGTAGTAGTAGTAGTAGGGGAGGAGGAGGAGGAGCATGAAAGGGAGTTAAAGAATGGAGGGAAAAAAATTAAAAGGAATGAGGGGAAGGAAGAAGGAAGGGAGGAATTGGCAATTAGTCTTACACACACACACACACACACACACACACACACACACACACACACACACACACACACACACAACGCAGGAATGATGGATCGATTCTCACCACACTAAGGGATTATTATTATTAATGAAAATCGATAACCAGGAACAGCAGAGTGTGACTGGCAGACGGAAAACCGGACCCATGATCGATATTACTGGAGGAGGAGGAGTAGGAGGAGGAGGAGGAGGAGGAGGAAAAGGTTATAGCCCGTGGCAACTTCATGAGGGCAACTGCCGATGTTTTTTTTTTTCTTGCTTTCTCATTCTTTTAATCTTGTTTTCTTCCTTTCCATTAATGAATTCTCTTTCTCTCTACGTATCTATCTATCTATCTACCTATCTAAAGTTCATGGCAATTTCATAAGGGTTACTGATGGAGGTTTTTTTTTCTCTTTCTCTTTCTTTTTTTACCTCATCTTTTTCTTCCATTATTGAGCGAAAACTGACTTGTCTATTTTTCCATCTATCTATATCTATCTATCTCCCTATCTATCCACTTATCCACCTATCTATTTATCTATCTACTCTTTTACGTGGGTCATGCAGTACACCATCCTCTACTTTCCTCCTCCTCTCCCTCCTTCTCCTTCCCCATTCCCCTCTCTCCCTATTTCTCCCTCTCTCTTACCCTCTCCTCCCTCCCTCCCTCACTCACGACATAGCAATATATGGACGCTGGAATCTTAAACTCCCCCTCTTACCTCTCCCTATTCTCCCCACCTCCTCCTCCTCCTCTCCCCACCGTTCCTATTTGCGAGTACCTAGGTTATAATGGTTCCTCCCCTCTCTCCTCCTCCTCCCTTCCTCCCCATCGCTTCCCCTCACCGACATGCAGACAGGTAAACGTTCCCCCCATTCCACCTTCCCCCTTTCCCCTCTCTCTCCCCCAAATACACACACAACACCTGGCGCCAAGATCTCATTATGACCCGTCTATCTTCCACTCTGATTCACGCCTTGGCTTTCCCTCTTCGGTGCCTTCTCCTCCTCTTCTTCTTTCGCTTCTTCTCTTTATTTTTAGTGAAGGGTAATGTAAGAAGAGGAAGTGGAGTCTAGGGATTAAGGAAGGCAGTAGTATGGCGTAGATTTGTTATTTATTTATGGTTCTGGACTAAGAATTGATTATCGTAGTGAAAGATGAAGCAAAGAAGAGGAAGTGGAACGTAGGGGATTATGGATGATATTGGTATTGATTGGACTTGTTGATTGTTTATGGTTCTGATCAAGGAGTTGTTTATTTAGGGGCTTACTTATATAAATGGCCTACTTATTCCTTCCCTCTTCGCTTTTTTATCTCCTGTTTCTTCTCCATTTTTTTTTTTGGGGGGGGGGGTCCACCCTCCTATCCTTTATTTTTTGTCCCTCTTTCTGCTATTGATATCTGTGGAACTTTCTATCCTTCCTTATCCCCTCTTTCTCCTCCTAATATTTCTTTGCTTTCCTGTCCTCTCCTATCCCGCTCTTCTCCTATTAATATCTGTTGACCTACCTATCCTCTCTTATCCCCTCTTTCTCCTCCTAATATTTCTTTGCTTTCCTGTCCTCTCCTATCCCGCTCTTTTCCTATTAATATCTGTTGACCTACCTATCCTCTCTTATCCCCTCTTTCTCCTCCTAATATTTCTTTGCTTTCCTGTCCTCTCCTATCCCGCTCTTTTCCTATTAATATCTGTTGACCTACCTATCCTCTCTTATCCCCTCCTTCTCCTCCTAATATTTCTTTGCTTTCCGATCCTCTCTTATCCCCCTTTTCTCCTATTAATATCTGTTGACCTACCTATCCTCTCTTATCCCCTCATTCTCCTCCTAATATTTCCTGCCTCAACTCAACGTGCGATGGTGAGCCCGTGGACCTAGATTCGAGTTCCAACGAAACGCTGACTTTTAAAAACCATTACCGAGTGGTGGAAGATTACCCACATGCTGCCTAGATCTTCATTCAACCCTCAGCGAACACCGGGAGCCAAACAAGAGTCATACATCACGACAGCCACTATAAATAAAATTCGCCTGCGCCACTAACGGACTGGGGTCGTCCAAGAGGCCCCTCAAGATAGCCTATCGGCGCTATAGGCACCACCAGAATAAATAAATAAATAAATAAATAAATGAATAAATAAAAACTACCTATACAACTAGCCTTCCAAGCACCTCACCCCCAACACCTTTTTCTCCCAGCACCCTTACTCACCCTTACACACCCTTCCAGACCCTCCTCGTCCCTCCTTCTTAATGATTGTTTAACTGCCTACACCTTCGTACCTACGCAACTCACCCCCCTCACCTTTTTTCCAAGCACCCTCTCCCACCCTTCCAGAAACTCCTCCCCCTCTTGCTGGCTCCTCGCCTCTTCCTTGATCGTCTACCTGGCGCCACCTGGACCCTGGACCGCCCCGCCGCTCACCTTTCCGCCTCATGAGTCACCTGCCGACGCCGAGGAAGGGGAGTGGCAGCGTCCGGCGCCGCGAATCCTCGGAGCCAAGACGTGACTTATGACAGTAGTTCCCCTTCGCTCATTCACGACCCCCACTTTCCGTACTTCCGACCCTCTCTCTCTCTCTATTTATCTCTCTATATATCTACCTATCTCTAGCTATCTTTCCTTTATTTAACTTATCTATTTATCTATCTATCTGTCTCATTCTTCTCTTGTGTGGATAGGCTTGCATTTCACCCCACCATCCCCCCTCTCTATCTCTCTTTCTTTATCCTTCTATCTATCTATCTACCTATTCATCTACCTATCTCTCTATGTTGACAGCTTCCTAAAAATCTTGTATAGTTAAGCCTTCCTTCCCCTTTCCTCAGGTTCATTCTGATAACAATAAGGTCATGCTACGTATATATATGGTCAGCCCCCTCCCCCTATTTCCCCTACCCCCTATTCCCTACCTCCTCCTCCCCTCCTGCGTCAACAGCAAAGGCAGTCGCGCGCTTCTCAAAGAATTCCCCACGCCAAGGTTTGCATTCCGCACCTTCGAAAAATACGCATACACACATACACACACCTGAAGCTCACCTGCGCGGCCACGCCTTGAAAGTTTGATCAGTTCCACCTGCGGGACGGACGGACACACACACACACACACACACACACACACACACACACACACATGTACACCTCACTTTCCCTCCCTCCCTCCCTCTTCTCCTCTCTCCCCTCCTCGCCGCTGCAGCCATATAACAATGTATGCGGTTTGTTGTTGACTGTTTTTTTTTTTTTTGTACACAACGTCCAGGAATGAATGGCATGCACGGGGGGGGGGAGGGGGTGAGTGAGTAAATAAAGGTGTCCCTCACATGCTTCTGTACCGAAAAACATCAATAAATTTAACTTTATTTGTATTACTGTGGTTTAGATTTAGCTTTTCGTGTGTGTGCGTGTGTGTGTGTGTGTGTGTGTGTTTGTGCGTGTCATTAGTATAGCCTCAAATCTAACACTTACACTTATCCATTCCCCCATACACCCATTTCCCCCTTCATACACTCCCCCATACTTTTCCTATACACTCAAGAAACATACACACACAACACTTACATACACCCAAGTCTTGCACCCTTGCATCCATATCCGAATCCATCAACCCATACACCCATACACCCAACTACTTCACATATCCATACTACTCATCCATTGACTATATCCGTCATTCTCTCTCTCTCTCTCTCTCTCTCTCTCTCTCTCTCTCTCTTCGTCTCCCTCTTTCTCCCTCTTCTTCCGTCTGCCTTCCCCTCTCCTCCCTCTCCCCAACCTTTTCCGGACCCTCCCCCCCCTCCCCCCTCTTCCCCTCTTATCCCTAGGTCTCGCATTACATCAACTCATCATCCCTGAAACCGGATAAAAACCCTCTGCCTTGTCTCCCTTCTTTTCCCCTCCCTTCCTCTTTTCTCTCTTTCTCTTCCCTTCTTCTTTCTTCTTATTCCTTTCTGTCTTCCTCCTCCTCCGTTTTATTGTGTCCCTTTGGTGGTTGTGGGTGTTTGTGCTCTTTTTTTTTTTTTGTTTGTTTGTTTTCCTTTCTCCCTTATTCTCCCCCTCACTCCTCCCTTTGTACATACTCCTTTTGTCATTTTTCTTTCTCCCCAAGTCCCGTTTTTCCTTTCCATTCCTCCCTTTTAGCCTCCTCTTCCTCTACACTTCCTCTCTTTCCTCCTCCTTAAATACCTCTACCTTCCCTCCCTTTTCTCCTACCCATCTATACCTTGACTGTTTGACATCTTCCCTTTTTCTTTTTTCCCTTCTTCCTCTCTTTATCACCTCTACCTCTTCCATTATCTTGATCTTTCCATTTTTACTTCTTATTTTGGTTCCGTCTGTCTCTTCATCTCCTCTTCTTCTTTCTTTCCTTGTTTATGTTCCCTTCACCGTGGTTCCCTATCTTCCCTCCTTCCTCTTGTTTTTTCCCTCATTATCTTCTGTATCTCCGTCTTCTCTTCTCTTCTTCTTTCTTACTTTGCTTATGTTCCCTTTACCCTGACTTCCTATCTTCCTTCCTTCCTCTATCTTTTCTTGCTCATGTACTTTCATCCTAATTTCCTGGTCTTGTTTTTCCTCTTCTTCCTTTCTTTCTTAATCTTTGTGTTATTTCCTTCCTCTTCCTTCTCTTTCCTTATCTCATTTTATCCTTCCTTTTTGTCCCTCAACTGTCCTTTTTCTTTCCTGTTTTACCTTCTCTCCCGTTTCCTGTCCCTTCCTATTCTCCCTTCTCTCCCTTCCTTTTCCTTCACCTACACCTTCCTCTCACCTTATCCTTCCTCTCTCTTTACCTCCTCTCCCTCCCCTCCCCTTTACCATCCCCGGGTCCACGCCCCTCCCCTCGAGTTCACTTCCCTTCATCTGTCCTTTCCTTCCCTTCCCTACTCCCCCCTTCTCACCCTCCCTCCCCTCCACTTTATACCATTCCTTTCCCCCTCTCCCCTACCCTTCACCACTCTCCCTTCCTCTTCCTCCCCTCGAGTTCACATTCCCCTTCGTCTGTCCTTTCCTTTCCCTTCCCTTATCCTTCTGTCCCTTCTCTCCCCTACTCACTCTCCCTCCCCTCGACTCTCTGGTCCTCCTCTTCCTCCCCTCGGTGACTCACTCTCCCCTCTGACACACACGCGTCTCCTCTCCAAGTCTCCTGTCTCCACGCACGCAGCCATACACCCCACGCCACCTCCTTGCCCCCCTTCCTTCCGCCCCCCTCCTTGCCGCCCCCCACGCCACTAAAGCCACTCTTAGTCAGCCACTAGAACACGGAGGGCAAGTGACGTCACCCACCCACGTGTTCCCTTATGTGTACTACCGACCTGCTGCCGACAGACCCACGCAGAGTTATGGTCTGTGATAGAATGGGTACAACGAGGGGTGAAATTATTGGTCCTGGTCTTGGGTTGAGAATAGGTTAAGTTGAGGTTAGGTTAAAGGTTAGGTTAAGTAGGTTTAGTTTGGTTAGTTTAAGGTTAGGTTAGGTTAGGTTAGGGTAAGTTAGGTTAGGTTTGGTTAGGATTGGTTAGGTTAGGTTAGGTCATCACCTTATCCATTTTGTACTACTGATTGAGGAGATTATAGGACAGACCAAGAGCTGACATTACTACGCTGTATTGTTGTGTTGTGTTCTACTGTGTTGGGTTTTGTTTACGTTACAGTTTGGTTAGGCTGAGATAAAGCTTGGTTGAGTTTGGTTAGGTTTGATTTGGTGTGGTTTGGTTAGGTTGAGATTTAGTGTAGTTGTTAGATTAAGTACGAGGCTAGGTTAGGTTAGGTCGTCATGGTTATCTGGTACACACACACACACACACACACACACACACCCGCAGATCCCGCCGCAGTTTGAGTGAGAGAAAGCGGGAGAGCGCGGGCCTCCGCGTCGCCAGGAGCTCTGCATGGAGCGGAGTCTCTCACTCCCTAGCCCTCTCCCTCCCTCTCACGCGGCGTCACCCTCGTCATGAAAGGGGTGGCGCCAACCCTTACGTGTGTGTGTATGTGTGTGCGTGTGTGCGGGTTATTGAGTCATGTGCGTGCGTGTGTGTGTGTGTGTGTGTGTGTCTTGTTATTACCCACGAAGGAGCGACATAACAATTCACCCTCCCACGCAGTCCTGTTGTTGTTGTTGTTGTTGTTGTTGTTGATGTTGTTGTTGCTCATGGAAACAAAGCGAACAGGAACAGGCAGTCTATCTTACCTTCTACGTACATCAGCTGATAATGTTTGTTTGTTTGTTCGTTTTTATGAAGGAACACGAGAATTATTCACTCCCCCACGCACTCTACTTGTTGTTGTTGTTGTTGTTGTTATTGTTGTTGTTGTTGTTGTTGTTGTTGTTGTTGTTGTTGTTGTTGTTGTTGTTGTTGCTCATGGAAACAGAATTAACAGGAACAGAATCAGAAACAGGAACAGGCACTCTATCTTAATACCTTTCAACGCACCTCAACTCATAATGTTCTTTTTTTATTTTTTTATTGAAGCACGAAGAAGGAACATGACAACGTACTCTCCCACGTACTCTAGTTGTTGTTGTTGTCCTTTTCTTGTTGTTGTCATTTTCTTGTTGTTATTGTTACCCATTGAAACAGAACGAGCTAGAAACAGGAAAGGAACAGGCAATCTATCATACTACCCTTCCATGCACCTGAGTTTATAGTTTTTTTTTCCATGACGAAAAAACATGACACTCTACTCTCCCACGCACTCTAGTTCTTATTAATACTCAAAGAAACGTAAGGAGCAGAAAGAGACACGGTTAATTAATATACCTTTCCAAACACACCCCACCTGTCCTGTCCTATCTAGTCCGCTAATCTGCATTCTTCTCCCCTTTACCTCTCTCTCTCCTCCTCACCCTTATTTTCCCTCCCTCACCCTCCCTATGACTTTCCCTCCCCCTCTTTTTCCTTTCCCTTCCCTTATCCTTTCTTTCCCTTCTCACCTTCCTAAGTTCCACCCAGTCTTTCCTTCTCTCCCTTCCCTTATTCTATTTTCCTTTCCTTTCTCCCCTCCTTCGTATGCTTCCCTCAGTCTGTCTTTCTTTTTTCTTGCGTAATCATGTCCGTCTTTCCCTCTTCTCCTTCTTCCTAAGCTCCCCTCAGTTTTTCTTTCCTTTACCTTACCTTTCTTTCTTTCCCTCTTCCCCTCCTTCCCACTATGTAATACACTGCTTTGTTTTGTTCTACCTTCATGTGACTGTCTCCTGAACCCTCTTGTTGTCTTCTTCCCCTTCTCCCTCCCCTAAAGAGGTCTGATCTGCAGTTTTTGTACATCCAAAGCCAAGAGTTAATCAGCATCTTCACCCTTTCATCCCTCCTCGCGGCAAACTCTGGAACTACCTCCCGGCCACTGTGTTTCTTCCTGCTTCCGATCCTAAGACTTAAACGCAATGAAGAAGGGAGGAAGCATCGAGACACCCCTGGAATGCTATGTGATGTGTGACAATGCTTCGGCCTCAAGAACAGGAGTCGACAGCAAAAGAGTTGTTGAGAAGACAGAGGATGGAAGGAAGAACATTCAACTGACAAAATAATAGATAAATGAGAGAAGTACAAGAGTGAAGAGATGAAGAACACAGAAAGTTAAAAGGAAGTTAAGAGTTGGAAGAACATTTAACGGACAAAACATGAGATAAAGAAGAGAAAAGAAGGAGAGAGAGACTAACAAGAATGAACAGCTGAGGATTAAAGGAAGGAAGTGATCACAGGAAAGAAATTAACGATGAAGGAACAGAGGAGAGTAAGAAAGGGAAAAACAAGACACAGGATCACCAACAGAAGACAGATAAGGAGATAGATAGATAGATAGATGGAAGGATAGATAGCTAGAGAGAGAGAAAGAAAGAGAAGGAGAGAGAGAGAGAATGACCTTAACCAGCCCTTCCGGTGGTCGACGAGCGCCAGGAAACTGCTTGCATTTTTCATGGCGCTACATTTCTACTTTTCTTTCCTCCTCCCTCATGGCGGTCACCTTTCCCTGCCTACCTATCCCCTCTCCTCCCTCCCTCCTACCCCTACCCCCACCCTCCAACCAACCATTCCTACCTACCTATCGTCGGCATTTAAGTTCACCCCTTTACCCCGTCCTCTCCTCTCCTCCTCAGATCCCCAGTGCCTCCTCCCTCTCCCCCCTCCCCCCCCCCCTCCCCCCCCTCCCCACCTGTAGGGCGTGGCATCCCAGCGGTGGTTTCCCGGCAGTCACGAAACGCTACTAATATTGATGGCGCCAGGCTTCTGAAGGGGAGGGAAGGGGTTAGGGAGGGGAAGGGGAAGTTAGGTGACGGGAAGGGGAGGGGAGGATACAGGGGAGAAGGGGGAGTGGGAAGAAGGGTAGGGGAGGAGATTGAGGAGTGGGGAGAAAAATGAGAGGAAATGGGAAGGGGAAATTATTTGGGAGAAGGGGAGATGGGGGGTAGGGGAGGGAATAGGAAGTGAGAAATATTTGGGAGTAGTGGAAGTGGGGAGAAGGGGGAATGTGAAGGGAAAAAGGCAGTAAGGAATAGAGAAAAGAAGGGGAAGGGAGAAGGGGAGGAAGGGGATGAAAAGAACAGGTAAGGAAGGGGAACGAAAGAGAAGGGAAGAGAGGGGAATGAAGGTTTAGGAAAGGGTAAAGAGGTGAAGGAAAGGACAGGGCAAGGAAGGGAAGGGAGGGGAAGAATGCAGGGCAGGGAAAGAGAAATGGAAGGGAAGGGAAGGGAAGAGAATGATATAGGCCAAGGAAAGAAAAGGGAAGGGAAAATGTAGGGCAATGAAAGAAAGGGGAAAGGAGGGAAAGGAAGGGAAGGGAAGCGAGAGGAAGGAGAGGAAATAATATAGTGCAGGGAAAGAGAACGGAAGAGAAGGGAAGAAAAGGAAGGGAAAAAGAAGAGAAGGAATGGGAAGGCAAAGAAAGAAAGGGGTAAGGAGGGAAGGGAAGGGAAGGGAAGGGAAGGGAAGGGAAGGGAAGGGAAGCGAGGGGACGGAGAGGAAATAATATAAAGCAGGGAATGAGAAGGGAAGGGAAAGGAAGGGATGGGAAGGGAAGGAAATTAAGACACGGTAGCGGGGAAGGGTAACAAACAAACATACACATCTCTATTTCCGGTCTGTAATTTTATCGAACATACACACACACACACACACACACACACACACACACACACACGCACACACACACATTAATGCATAAACTAGCTAATCAATAGGTTAGTGATTATATATGTAAAGAGATGAATGGATAAATAAACAAAAAAAATCGCCCTATACTGACCTATTCTTTGATTTCTTTCTTTTTTATTTCTCTATATTATCACAAAAGAGTTAAGTTTATAATGACGGTTGAAGTCGATGTAACCTTGTAAAGAAGAATGAAAACTACACATGTACATAAGAGGGGAAAAGGAACAGAGGAATGGAAGAAAAGGAAGGGAATAGAAGGGAGACAAAGGAAATGAGGAAAAAGAAGCAGAGGAAGGGAAGGAAAGGAAGGGAAGAGAAGGGAGTCAAGGGAAATGGGGAAAAAGAAACAAAGGAAGGGGAGGAAAGGAAGGGAAGGAAAGGAAGGGAAGAGAAGGGAGTCGAGGGAAATGGGGAAAAAAGAAACAAAGGAAGGGAAGGAAAGGAAGGGAAGGGAAGGAAAGGAAGGGAAGAGAAGGGAGTCAAGGGAAATGGGGAAAAGAAACAAAGGAAGGGAAGGAAAGGAAGGGAAGAGAAGGGAGTCAAGGGAAATGGGGAAAAAGAAACAAAGGAAGGGAAGGAAAGGAAGGGAAGGAAAGGAAGGGAAGAGAAGGGAGTCAAGGGAAATGGGGAAAAAGAAACAAAGGAAGGGAAGGAAAGGAAGGGAAGAGAAGGGAGTCAAGGGAAATGGGGAAAAAGAAACAAAGGAAGGGAAGGAAAGGAAGGGAAGGAAAGGAAGGGAAGAGAAGGGAGTCAAGGGAAATGGGGAAAAAGAAACAAAGGAAGGGAAGGAAAGGAAGGGAAGAGAGTCAAGGGAAATGGGGAAAAAAAAGCAAAGGAAGGGAAGGAAAGGAAGGGAAGAAAAGGGAGTCAAAATATATGAGAGGGAAAAATAGCGTTGGAAAGGGAAAGGAAAGAAAAGGAAAGCCAATCACTCTCTCACAACACTTGACGGGAAGATCTATCAACAAAACAAGTGTACACAGGTGTTGAGGTCTTCACAGGTGGGACAGGTATACGCGGCTGCCGAGGAGAGCCAAGTGGCGGGTAGATCAAAGGACAAATTACCTGGTCTCTGTTTATTCGTATTGGTTTTTTTTTTTTTTACTTTCATGGCACGAAAATACATGAGGGTTAGCACGAATAAATAAACCGTCAGTATTTCGTTATTTGTTACTTTTTTGTTTGTTTGTTTGTTTATTCTATGACATCAATGCATACACGAATCATAGAAAAAGTCCCGCATTCGTATTTGTTGCTCTTCATTTTTTTTCAAACATTAATACATACGAGAATAATATGTATAAAAAATCGTCATTGTTTGCCAGTTTCCAGTTGTGTGTGTCACCAACTCGCGAACGAAAGAAATAACACATTCCTCAGTATAATTTTACCTCGCCGCGATGCATAATTTGATGGTTTAAACTGTCTGATTGTCTGTCTGTCTGTATGTATGTATGTCTGTGTCCGCATCGATTTCAGCAACATTCTCAACAAACCCTCAACTTCAGTCCTTAACCTCAAGCATTCGTGGGACGGACTTATATTCCTCGTCTTTTAGGATAGAGTTTATTTATTTATTTTTTTACAGTATAGGAAGCAGCTCAAGGGAAAAAAAAGAGAGAAGCCCACTAGAAAAAAAAGCCCGCTAGAAGAAAAAGCCCGCTAAGAAAAAAAAAGAAACGGGTGAGAAAGTACACGAGAAAGAAAGAATAAGAGTGCGGGGAGGGGGGAGGAGGGGAGGAGGGGTCGAACGGCATGTCTGTGGGCCGTCTCGTGACTCACTAATATAAGGACTCGTCGGCGCCAGCAAAGTGACTAGACCCAGAGCCGTGATTCAGCCTATGAGTCGATGATGGCGTGTGCCGTGACTCAGCGTACTACCAGCGAGAAGAGAAAGTTATTTTGGGACGGCGCGCAGTAGATACCCGGGTGACTCAAGGTTATTCTGAAGAGACGAAGTACAGATAGGTGCGTCAGGAAGGTTATTCTGAGGACAAGAGGTGAGCGAGTGAGTGAGTCGCGTGAGTCAGGATACTTTCTACTTACGCTCAGGTAGTATGCGTGTGTGTGTGTGTGTGTGTGTGTGTGTGTGTGTGTGTGTGTGTGTGTGTGTGTTCGTCAGTTCCCTCGTACTCATGCCAGGAAAAAAAAAATATGCAAAGATAGCTACGATAACTAAGATAGGAGCATAGAAATAGACGAGTCCATGGGAAGCCTTATCATATACGTTAAAACCACATCCACGCATCCACAATATGCACATTCAACCTTACCCTCCCTCCTCCCTTTCCCTTCCTTTGCCTGTCGCACACATACATATACGACGCAGTGGTGTATATAGTAAAGATCATAGAGGGATGAAAAGCCTTATCCAATACCTACAAAACACACCACACTACATCCACACTCCACCTTATCCTTACCCTCTCCCTTTTACCCTTCCCCACACATACATACATACACGTTAGATACTGTGCATGGCGTATAGAGGAATGGAACGACTTACAATATACCTAAAAAACACACTTGCATTTCATCCTCACTCCACCTCAAACACATTTACCCTTACCCTCCCCTTCCTCTTTCCCTTCCCCACTCGCAGCTGTTGACGTGGTGGTGGTGGTGGTGGTGAAGGTGGTGGCGGCGGCGCAAAAGGAAAATCAGCAAGGTTAATATGAAAAATGCAACACACGTAGGGCGGCGGCGGCGGCGGCGGCGTCAGTTCCTCCCCTGAATGCATGTGGCTGGCTGCAAGTCGCTGATACATTGCAACTCAGTATTATTTATATCGAGGCGTGTGAGAGGCGAGGGAGAGCGGAGAGGGTGCATGGCTGTAGAGAGTGTGTGAGGGCGTGAGGGAAGGTGGGAGAGAGTGAGTGTGAAAGGGGAGAGGAACGAAGGAAGGAAGGAAGGAAGGAAGGCAGACTCTCTCAAAGGAATAGCAGAGTTGGAATAGAAGTTGTGTTATAGAGGCAAAGATCGGAGTGAGTGAGTGAGTGGCTGAGTGAATGAGTTATGGAAAGGGGAAAAGGAGAAAGACAGATAGGAATAGGAAGGGATAAGACGGTATAGGAAGAAATGCAGGAGAAATTTAGCAGTAAAGATATAGTTGAAGAGGAATTTATCAGGAGCAAGGGCATGAAATAAATTTATAATAGTGTCATGATGGTGGAGAGGAAGGAAGGAAGGAAGAAAAAAATGAAGGAAAAAGGAAGGAAGGATAGAACAAAAATAACGTGAAAGAAGTAAACGGGGTGAAATGAAAGAAAGGAAGGAAGGATGGAAGGAAGGAAAAGATGAAGGAAGGAAAAGAGGAAGGAAGAAAGGAAGGGAGGGAGGAAGGGAGGAAGGGAGGAAGGAAAAGAGGGAGGAAGGAAGAGAGCAAGGATAAAACAGAATTAACATTGTGGAAGTGGTGGAGATTAAAAGCGAAAGGAATGAGAGAGAGAGAGAGAGAGAGAGAGAGAGAGAGAGAGAGAGAGAGAGAGAGAGAGAACACGGGATACGCAGGTAAGGGGACGGTTGTAAATATTCTAATAAGATGAATTACCTTTGATGAGGATGAGAAAGGTGGGTGGACGGATGCAAGAGGAAACAAAAGCACAGAAAGCTCTTGGCGGTAAAAGAGAAAAAAAAAAGAGGGAAGGGTTATGCGCTGTGTGTGTGTGTGTGTGTGTGTGTGTGTGTGTGTGTGTGTGTGTGTGTGTGTGTGTGTTTAAGAGCGACACCGAGCAAGGACGAATATATGATAGAAAGAAAGAAAAAGTTAAAGAATTAGGAAAGAAATGCATAATAAATGTTTTTAACGTTTGTGGTGGTTTATAGTGGCACAGAAAGAAGAAGAAGAAGAACAACAACAACAACAACAACAACAACAACAACAACAACAACAACAAAATCAATAACAAAAAAAATATAGAAAACGATTATACTATAGTGAAGCTGTAGAAGAAAAGAACCAGGAGGAGGAAGGAAAGAGAGGAGGAGGAGGAATGACTCATAGCAAAAGTGGTGGTGGTGGTGGTGGTGACCTTCTGGTGGTGGTGGAGGTGGTAGTAAGGGGGGAGGTGGTGTAGTAGCAGTAGTAGCAGGAGTAGCAGTAGTAGTTAGCTGTTTCCCCCCCTCCTCCTCCTCCTCCACATACATTATTGACTGGCGCCGGTCGCTCGAATTCGTGCGATAAGCCCTTTTCTTTACCCTTGCAGTTGTAAAGGTCAAGGGGAGGAAGGGAGAGAGGGAGGGAGGGAGAAAAAGGGAGAAGGACAAGATAGGAAAGTGGGGATAGGAGGGGGAGAGGGGGGAAAGATTGAAGGTAAGGGAGAGGGAGGGGGAAGGAGAGAGAGAAAGGGCTGGAGGGGGAGGGAGGAAGAGGAAGGGAGAGGGACAGAAGACAGGTAGATGGAAGGGCAGGGAGGGAGGGAGAGACAGAAGGAAAGAGAGGAGACAGTGAGGAAAGGAGGGAAGAAGAAAAGAGTGAGGGAGGGAGAGAGAGAGGAAGAAAAGTAAAGAAGGAAGTGGGAAACAGAGGAACAGGAGGCCGGTAGGTAGGGTAGGGAGGGGGAGGGGAGTGGAGAAACTGAGGGAAGGAGAACGGCAGAGGGAGATAGTGAGAAGTAAAGAGAGGGAGGGAGAATGGGGGATGGAGGGAGAGAAGAGAAAGGGTCAATGTGTACAGTGAGGGGTTTGAAGGGAGCACGGAAACACTATATTACTTTGTCTATTGAAGTCACTTTGCTCTGTCATCACCACCATCACCACCACCACGTCACTACACACAACCACATCATTCACACATCAATCATCATCACTATTCTTGCCTTCAGTCACACACACACACACACACACACACACACACTGGCCTTTTCCACTTCGTAATAAAAATATGTATGTACACAAATACACAAACAAGCATGCAACATATTCTCTCTATCCCTATCTACCTATCTATCTATCAGTCTGTCTACCTATAAATATCTGTCTATGTGTGTGTGTGTGTGTGTGTGTGTGTGTGTGTGTGTGTGTGTGTATATATATATATATATATATATATATATATATATATATATATATATATATATATATATATATATATATATATATATATATATATATATATATATATATATATATATATATATACAATTACATATCCCTCTCGCCGAAAGCAAAATATGCATTGGGATAAATACGAACGAGGGGACACAGGAAAGAGTGTGCGCACGAAAGAGGGGACATACTGAAGAGCCGAAACATGGAAGAGGGGAAACAGGGGAAGAGGAAAAACATGAAAGACTCAATAAATGGATAAGGGAGGGTCTAGAAGAGGGGAGAGAGGTGAGGGGTGACGGGAAGAGAGAGAGAGAGAGAGAGAGAGAGAGAGAGACACACACACACACACACACACACACACACACACACACACACACATAGTGTCACAGATACAGGCAAAACAAAGAGGTAAAAAGGATGTAAAAACAGGGAAAAAAACATGATAAAAGTATTGCTAAAAAAAGAAATGAAAGAAAAAACGTAAGAATATTAAAATGCTTCTCAGACGAACACGCAACCGAGAGAGAGAGAGAGAGAGAGAGAGAGAGAGAGAGAGAGAGAGAGAGAGGAAAATGCGTATGACCTTTCCTCCCTTTTGTCATATTTATATTTAATTATCTTTCTCCTTTCCATTGGCGGCTTCATTTTCTTTTCCTTTAATCTCTCTCTCTCTCTCTCTCTCTCTCTCTCTCTCTCTCTCTCTCTCCACATCTTTACCTCATCAATACTCAATAGCCTTTTCTTTCCCTTTGTCTCTTCGGCCTCCCCCAGTCACCTCAGCGTTCCTCTACACCCTCACTCATAGCCTAATAATTACTCCTATTTATTTACTTATTCATTCGTTACGGAAGAAGAAGCTAGACAAAAGTTTTAACCAAATGAATAATTATAATCAGAGCTGCCCGCATGACACTAGCCTACTACTTCCAAATACACAAATACAGGTGTGCAGAGGATATGATAAATTTAGTTCTAAAGATGTCTTGACACTCCTTCCCCTCTTGTAAGGCTTTAAATTCATGGGGAAGGAAGAAGGAAATAAATACGGTCGAAGGAAGGAAGGATGGTCCAGGGCTTACCAGAGAAAGGGATGAAAAGTTACGAGTGCATAAAGATGAGCTTGAGTATAGGGAGTCTTGGGTAGTAGTAGTAGTAGTAGTAGTAGAAGTAGGAGTGGTGGTAGTAGTAGTAGTAGTAGTAGTAGTAGTAGTAGTAGTAGTAGTAATTGTAGTAGTAAAATAAAAATAACAAACGACAGTAAAATAGAACAATGGTTAGCCTAGTAGTAGTAGTAGTAGTAGTAACTGTAGTAGTAAAATAAAAATAATAAACAACAGTAAAATAGAACACAAAGGTTAGCCTAGTAAATTTTCTTCTCTCCTTTGCCCCCTAAAATAGCTAACTCACTATGTAAATTAATAACCTTGTAAGTACGATTATGTATTCCATTTATACATATCATTAACACCACATAAGAATATAATTATGTATTCTATCTATATTTAAAACCATGTATATATGTGTGAATAATGTATGTATTAATGAACATATAAAAAAATAATCACAGTAAGCAAAGGATGGTTGTTAGCCTATTATAGTCGTTCTCTCTCTCTCTCTCTCCCAAAAAGTTCAATATCTTAAGAGAGAGAGAGAGAGAGAGAGAGAGAGAGAGAGAGAGAGAGAGAGAGAGAGAGAGAGAGAGCAGCAGCTCGTCTTATTATTATTTCCATCACAAAGAACAAACATCATCACTCAATATAATCTTACCTTGAAGGGTGTGAAGGGCCGACGCAGGGAAGGGAAGGAGGGAGAAGGGAAGAAGGGAAGGAAGGAAGGCAGGAGGGAAGGAGTGAAGGACACGCCGCGCAACAACGTTCCTTGAACACACTCGAGGATGAACTAGCCCTGAGGGGGTGAGGGGGAGGGGGGGGGGATTGTCACGTCATGAGGGTAGTCTACAGCAAACCAGCAGACGAAATTCACGACCCGCAGAACTTTTAATATCGTCAAATTTTATTGGTATTTTTTATTTGATTTTTTTTTCTTATTATTTTTAACTTCGAAGCATTCATTGACTTTCTAAACCCTTTCTTCCTTCCATCCTCCTTTTCCCTTTCATATTATTATTCTAAGTTAATTATATCGATAATTCAACATTTTCTCCTACATAACCATTGCAGTGATCAATTATTTCCCTTTGTCGTTTTTTTTTGTTTTGTTTTGTTTTTTGTAAATGGTTGTTCACGGAAGTCTATAATTAACGATACGTATGCTAGTTAATAATCATGTCAGAAATCTGCTCACACTCTACTTTTTCTTTTGTCTGGATATATTGTTGCTTTTATATATGTATTAAGTAAAGGATAGCGTAGTTATTTCTATCATATCGAAGTTGTTAACGGCAGGATCACGCAATCTCCATATAATTCTCCACTTATTACAATAGATAGACATTAAGTAAATTAGTCATAGATATATGAGGCTGGAATACACTCATAAATAAATCTAAATAAAATCAATGATCTCTTATAGCCTAGTTGTCACCGTCTCTCTCGCTCCCGCTGCACTATCAATAGAAATTAAAACAGTGAAAAATAATAAAAAATACAAAAAAATATGATAGCAAAATAGTAAAATAAAATAAATGGAATGCTCTCTTGTGTGCCAGATGTATGTAACCTATAGTCACTGCCCCTCTCTTTCCCTCCCGCTACATTACTAATACAAGGCAACGCTCATTTATTAAAACAGCCATGTGCAAGACCGGGTCATTATCGCCACTCGGTAATGGAAAAGAAAGTGCGCCGCGACAAATCATCACCACCAACATTTAATTGACACATTATCCCGTGTAGTGATAACTGTTGATGGGAGTGACCAGGCGTTGGTTGGCTGAGCGGCGCAAGGTTTCACTGCTTCACGACGCACCGAGTAACGCACCGACCCACGCGCTGTACTTAAAGAGAGAGAGAGAGAGAGAGAGAGAGAGAGAGAGAGAGAGAGAGAGAGACTGTGTGCGAGGGAAGAAGAGAGAGGAAATAATTAATATTCTTAAACATTTCGTCCCCCAAGATCACCTATTTCACAAGGCTTTCGTAGGAGTGTTGGGCATTTCCACGGGTAGTTTCAATGGCCCTGGTGGTAGTTTGACCCTTCTTCTGTACCATGAATCTAAAATAACACTCATGAGAACTCGATTATCTCCTTTGTGGCTTTTGGAAATAGTTAATGTGAAGGGTGGAGGTGTCTGAGAGTATGAGACGGTGTTTCTTGGGTACGCATTAATATATATTTTGCTTCCATGGCTTTACGTTATGTTGAGATCTACCTTATTTGTCATGTTGGATTAGGCTTACTAATACTACTACTACTACTACTACTACTACTACTACTACTACTACTACTACTGTTACTGCTACTACTACCACACGACACCAGCAGAATCAATAGTAATAGAAAACAATAGAAGGAAAACAAATGTGACTGGCGAATAAATAAACAATCCAAAAGCTAAGAAAATATATAAAAAAACGCATTGTCTTCCTTCCTTCCTACTTTTTTTCTTCTTTCTCATTAATCTTCAGCATAATTACAAAAAAAGGGAAAAAACACACACAGACACTATAAAAAAACAGAATCGCATCATCCGCCATCGTAATGTAATGCAATGCCCCGTAAAAAAAAAAGATAAGTATAAAACCCAAATAATAATGAAAAAAAAATAAAGATAAAAAAAATAAAGATAAAACAAAATGACAAGGAAAGAAAAAAAAAAAGTACGCACACGCACACAAAAAAAGTTAATATTTCCTCACAACACACACACACACGCACGCACGCACGGACGGAGGGGGGTGGTTGGGAGGTGGGGGTCGGGAAGGGAGGAGGGAGGGGGAGGAGAGGAGGGGTAGAGGGAGAGGAGAAAGAAGACTCGTAATTAGCATCCCATTTTTCATCCGGAACGTTTGTGAAATTGGCTTCGACTTTTTTTTAATGTTTTATGAAAGTAGAAAATATGTCAGATTGGGTGCAGATGCTGGCGGCTCGGGTGGGGGGGGGGGAGGGGGGGGGGAAAGAAGAGGAGTTATTAGTAAGAGAGGAGGAAATGAAGAGGTGAGGAGGAGGAGGAGGAGGAGGAGGAGAATGGAGAGAAGAATGAGGTATATAAGGATAGCGGAGAACAGGGAAGATGTGAATGGGAATGAGGAGGAAACAGAAGAGAAAAGGGGAAAGATAGCAAGAAGTGGGAAAGAGGAAAGAGAGAAAAAGGAAAGAGGAGAAACAGGAATAATAGTGGCAAGGGAGATTAGGGGTGTGAGAGAGGAAGTAGAGAAAGAAGATGAGGAAAAGGGTAGATTTGTAACACACACACACACACACACACACACACACACACACACACACCTGTCTGCTCCAATATGCATTTTCTCAAACCACAAAACGTTCTTAGGAAGCAAACACTCTTATTCCGCAAAGTCTTTTTTTTCTACATCAAAGGATGCGGCTCAAGGGCAACAAAAAGAAGAAAAAAAACGCTATTCGCTGCTCCCACGGTCTACACTAACTTAATATCCTAACGCGAAGACAGCCGTCCAGCCCACGTCTGTAGCAGTCACCGCTCAAATTCCGTGTTCCTTCCCCTTAGTGAAAAGAAAATGGGGTGCTGCAAAGAGAGACTAAGATTCTCAGTGTTTTCATGTAATGTCCATCGTCACTGTGTCTGCCAGTCTGTCTTGTCGCGTCTTCATCGTTAACTTTCTTTGTATTCGTTTACCTTTGACTGTCCGTCCACGTTCTCTTGTTGTCCACCGTTACACATTGTTCCACACATACACCAACACTTAAATGTTAACCTACACAAACAACATTCACACAAACGCATACACAAACAAACACCTATCCTATGTGTTGTCCTTGTCGTGATGAGATGTGTAAGTTTTGTCTAATAAAGTAACCCTGGCGGATATGACTTTCTCTATCCGTGAACCGATTAGCACTTAGAACACTCGCTACCACCAACAATTGGTGACTCCGGAGTGTTGCTATGGTTCAAGGTGGCTTATAGCCGGTGCCGTTTTAAGGGCACTCTCTCCTAGAGTGGAGGACCTGGGCAGGGTAACTTGTCCATTCGTCCGCCCTCTCCTGGGGCAAAAATCCTCACCTCCATTCGGGGTTCGTGGGGCTGAGCACTCAGGTCGGGAGAAACATTACGCCATAGGCGTAGTTGCCACCTTCAGGGTTTTCCCCCGCCCTCCCCTAGGCGCCTTCTGCGCCTTCCCCAGGCACCCTCTGTGCCTTCCCCAGGCACCCTCTGTGCCTTCCCCAGGCACCCTCTGTGCCTTCCCCAGGCACCCTCTGTGCGCCTCTTCCAGGCACCCTCTGTGCGCCTCTTCCAGGCACCCTCTGTGCGCCTCTTCCAGGCACCCTCTGTGCGCCTCTTCCAGGCACCCTCTGTGCGCCTCTTCCAGGCTCCCTCTGTGCGCCTCTTCTAGGTTCCCTGTGTACAGTGTGCGCCTCCTCCAGGCATCTTCAGCGCCCTTCAGGCATCTTTTGTGCCCCATGGTGCTTCTCCCGGCGCTCACCCACCCACCCCCACCCCTCCTCCTCCCTGCTTTTCTGCTGGTCCGGCGACTGAGACACGCACATCGTGTGACACACTACACAGACTCAGTGAACACTCAAACACAGTGCGACACATTACTGAGACACAGTGCCACACACTCAGTGTACACGCCACACACAGACTCGGTGTACACGCCATACAGACTCAGTGTATACGCCGCCACACACCACACAGACTCAGAGACACGCAAACACAGTGTGACACCCCACTGGGATTACTAGCTGCCCCCTGGATTAACCACCGCCTCCTGGATCTACCACCGCCCTCTTGTATTACCTTACTCTCCTGTGGATCCTTGTGTACAGTGCAGTGTGTCCAGCAACAGTTCAGTGCAGCACGTCCCCAGCAACAGTTAGTGTCACAGTGTTACCCACTAAGCGTACAGTGTTGTGTTACAGTGCCTTTTTGAACGCTGGTTCACTCCCCGAGCCACAGAGGCCCCTGGCACGTGCCAGCGCCTACAGTACACGCAGTTCGTTTTACTCTCACGGACTGCCGCGGCTCCTGGCACATGCTAGCGCCCCTAACTTTTCAACTCGCTGTGGCCCCCGGCTCGCTGGCATCTAGCGCCTTCCCACGCAGTCGTTCGACGCACTCACGACTGCCGCGGCTCCTGGCATATGCTTGCGCCCCTCAATTCTCAACCGGCTGTGGTCCCTGGCACGCTGGCATCTAGCGCCTTACCACGCAGTCATTCGACGCCCTCACGGACTGCCGAGGCCCCTGACACGCTGGCAGCTGGCGCCTTTAATACACGCAGTCGTTCTACTCTCACCGACTGCCGAGGCCCCTGACACGCTGTCAGCTAGCGCCTTCACACGCAGTTCCCTCGACGCACTCTCTGACTGCCGTGGCCCCCGGCGCGTTTACGCCAGTGCCTTTCGCCCATCTCCACGCCGCTCGACTTCACCATACCTGACGACGACATGCAACTCTTCCTCTACTACTGCGGTGTCCTTCAGAGCACCACTCTTCTGCTCAGGACCCGTCTACGTGGTTCGCGATTCGGGAGTGCCGATTCAAGCCTTCCAGGATCTATTAAACAGCCAACCACTCAACTCACCGCAGCCCACCTTACGCAGCCCACCTTACGCAGCCCACCTCACGCAGCCCACCTCACGCTGCTCAACTCCTCGCTGCTCAACCCCTCGCTGCTCAACTCACCGCAGCCCACCTTACGCAGCCCACCTCACGCTGCTCAACCCCTCGCTGCTCAACCCCTCGCTGCTTAACCCCTCGCTGCTCAACTCACCGCAGCCCACCTTACGCAGCCCACCTTACGCAGCCCACCTCACGCTGCTCAACCCCTCGCTGCTCAACCCCTCGCTGCTTAACCCCTCGCTGCTCAACTCATTGCTGCTCAACACTCCAGCTCGACTCACCGTAGCTGTTGTCACCGCATTACTCACTCCAGCTCGACTCACCGTAGCTGTTGTCACCGCATTACTCCAGCTCGACTCACCGTAGCTGTTGTCACTGCATTACTCACTCCAGCTCGACTCACCGTAGCTGTTGTCACCGCATTACTCCAGCTCGACTCACCGTAGCTGTTGTCACTGCATTACTCACTCCAGCTCGACTCACCGTAGCTGTTGTCACTGCATTACTCACTCCAGCTCGACTCACCGTAGCTGTTGTCACTGCACTACTCACTCCAGCTCGAATCACCGTAGCTGTTGTCACTGCACTACTCACTCCAGCTCGACTCACCGTAGCTGTTGTCACTGCATTACTCACTCCAGCTCGACTCACCGTAGCTGTTGTCACTACACTACTCGCCCCAGCTCGACTCACCGTAGCTGAACTACTCAACGCAACTCGGCGCAACTTACCGCGCACCTCAACGCAACTACTCAGCGCAACTTACCGCGCATCTCGACACAACTCTACACAACGCTACTCATCGCAACGCATCACCATCTGCCACAGCGCCCCAGCACCAGGGAAGATTTCGTTCCTCCTTCCTCGTCACTGGGGGGGAGTAATCTGTAGCAGTCACCGCTCAAATTCCGTGTTCCTTCCCCTTAGTGAAAAGAAAATGGGGTGCTGCAAAGAGAGACTAAGATTCTCAGTGTTTTCATGTAATGTCCATCGTCACTGTGTCTGCCAGTCTGTCTTGTCGCGTCTTCATCGTTAACTTTCTTTGTATTCGTTTACCTTTGACTGTCCGTCCACGTTCTCTTGTTGTCCACCGTTACACATTGTTCCACACATACACCAACACTTAAATGTTAACCTACACAAACAACATTCACACAAACGCATACACAAACAAACACCTATCCTATGTGTTGTCCTTGTCGTGATGAGCTGTGTAAGTTTTGTCTAATAAAGTAACCCTGGCGGATATGACTTTCTCTATCCGTGAACCGATTAGCACTTAGAACACTCGCTACCACCAACACGTCCAGCACCTCCCGTCCATCAGTCTCTACAACCATCACCATCGGCCTCGGGCTCTACAGGTACTCTATAGGCTGCAGCTTATAAACTCGTCTACGTACGTTTCTCACTTCCATTACTCTCCCTCCTCCCCTTTACTATAATACCGTACCCGTTGATGCCGTGGGGGACTCTATAGGGATGGGACTGAAGCGTTATGTGAGGTGTATATGCCCTTCGCAGCCTTACGCCTGAATTATATTAGTATCCCCTTCGACGAAAAGCATCTTCGTGGAGAAAAATAGTGTTAAAAAACAATATCCGAAGGGGTGCGATATATCCCGTAACACTGAGTTATAAATATGAAGCTGCTATGTTACTTAGAACGTCTACGAAAAAAAAGCATCAGGCTGTACTTACAGATCATGAGTGCCTTGTTCGTGACTCAAAACGTCAACTCCCGTCTTTAGGGATACGACGTAAATGAGAAAATGAATATCAAGGGCAATAAAAGGTAGGAGTCCACATCTCCCGCCTTACGCGACAGCCCCTGAAAACAAACATATCATTACCAGTGTTATGTTAGTTTCGTCTTTCCTTCACACTTTCCTTTCTTCACCCTCGTATCGTTCTAACACACAAAGACTTACATTAACGAGTCCGCAAGTCTGACTATACAACACGACATTCCCTGAGAACAACAACCCATTATCAGTGCGTTATTCATTTCCCTGTCATCCTTTTTTCTTCTATTTTTCATCACTCGTGTTGCTCTAATATATACACACACGGAGTTATGAAGAGACCGCAACACACGACGACAGCCCCTTTGAACAAACATGCCCATCAGTGTGTTGCGCCGTCATACTCCTTCCATCCCACTCACCCCTCTCCCACCCTGCTTTCCTCACACACTTTGACTATCTTGACGCTGGTCTCGTAAGCCGTCCCTCCCTCCCTCCCTCCCTCTTAGCGCCACTCCTTCCCCGCGGGCAGCTCGACGTGTCTCCGGGTAAAATCCATCTCCTGAGGCCCGGTTGACAAAGGCGAAGAATTTTCCGCGGCGAATAATTACACTAATGGGCGAGTGACCAGGATTATCCCGCAGCGGTAATTGACGTGCGACTGGACATCACCACGCGCTCCGTCTTTCTCTTCTTCCTCCCGCCTCTTGGTGTTCAGCGGAGTGGTTATATATAAGTAAGTAAGAGTGAGTGAGTGAGTGAGTAATATATGGGTAGGAGGAAGAAGAGGAGAAGGAAGAGGAGGAGGAGAAACAAAGGAAGAGGTTTAGGGGACGCAGTGTGGGTGTATGGGGAAGAGGAGATGAAGAGGAGGATGAAGAAGAGGAATGGATGAAAGAAAAGTTTTGGGGAGTGAAGGAAGAGGAGGAGAAGGAAGAGGAGGAGGAGGAGGAGGAGGAGATGGAGGGATTGAGGGAGAGCAAGTGAACATGTGTGGAAGAGTGTGTGTGTGTGTGTGTGTGTGTGTGTGTGTGTGTGTGTGTGTGTGTTTCTTTTCTCTCTTAATCCTTTGCTTAGCCGGGATGATCACGTGACATTCTTACACTTGGTTCCCTTATCAACACCAGGATTTAAATGTCCTCCCCAACGCTGCAGAATATATTATCAGTAGTAGTAATAGTAACAGTAATAGGAGCAGTGAGTAGCGGGCTTATTTTTTTCATTCATGTTTCTTTTTTTTAAGCCCTTGAACCGTTTCCTTAGCTGTAAAAAAAAAAAAAAAGTAGTAGTGGTAGTAATGTCGGGTGATACTCTTTGATGAGGAAAGTTATAAATGGAGAAGGGGAGGAATCAAAGACGCATGTGGATGATGAATGTTGATATAAAGACCATCAATACATATACGCCCAACCCTACAGGCACGCTTCACTCCACCTCTGCTTCACTTCCTCATGCCGGCTAAATAATGCTTCTCGCGTCCTCTCCTGCAACAACAACCCCCACTGTGACCCTGAGTGAGGAAATAGGGAAGGAAAAGGCAAGTCGGCAGGCAGGAAGGCATGAGACAGAAGCAGAATGACAAGAGACAAAGATACAAGGAGACACGGCTATAGCAGAACATATACCCCCACTGTGACCCTGAGCGAGGAAATAGGGAAGGAAAAGGCAAGTCGGCAGGCAGGAAGGCATGAAACAGAAGCAGAATGAAGGGAAACAAAGAGAATGGGAGACACACAGTTATAGCAGAGTGGTAGACGGCAAGCAGGGAGTCAGAGAACACTAGCAGAAAGACAGAGAAGCAGACAAAGAAGAATACAGCTGTAGAGTGGCAAGCAGGAAGACAAGGAGGTACCAGAACAGCACCAATAGAGTGGCAGGTAAGCAGATAAGCAGGATCCAGCAGTAGCAGAGCGGTTAAGACACAGAGACCCACCAAAACAGCGATAGAGTGGTAGAAAGGCGGAAAAGGAGCCACAGAGCAGTAATAGAGTGACAAGCACGCATAGAGACAGGAAAAAGTAGTAGACTGACAGGCAGAAAGGGAGACAGATAGCAGGATAGGAGACACAGCAGTAGAGTAGCAGGTAGACAGAACAGTAGGAGAGTGGCAGGAACAGGCAGGAACAGGCAGGTAGGCAGGCAGGCGGACAAGGAGACCCACAGCAGTACGCAGCGAGCGAGTCCAGGGCGTAAAGCTTTGATCAGGCGGATGGTTGAGGCTCAGACGGGGCATTGCTGTTAGCCTCCTCGGGATTACTGGCTTCTGACTGAGCCCTTTGTTACTGTCGCAGGGCAGCGGCAGAGGAAGAGAGAGGAGAAAGAGCACGAGAAAGAGGAGGAGGAGGGATTGAAGCTTTATTACTATCACAGGGCAACGCCAGAGGAAAGACGAGGAGGAAGAGGAGGATGACGAGGAGAAAGAGGATCAAGAAGGCAAGAAGTAACGGTATATGGGTGTGTGTGGGAGAGTGTGAAGAAAGAGGGGAAAGAGGTATAAGAAGACGAGAAGTATAAGGTGAGATTAAAGAGACGTCATGTGGGCGTATGAGGGACGAGCAAAGAAAGAGAAGAAACAGAAGAGAAAGAAGAGATGGAAGAAAAGACTTTGAGAGTGAAGGAAGAGAAGGAAGAAAAGAGGAAGGAGGATGAGGAGGCTTGGAGACAGCAACTGGATATGTGAGGAAGCTTGAAGGAGGAAGAGGAGGAGGAAGAAGAGATGAAGGAAGAGAAGGCGGCTTGGGGAATCCAGGGTGATGTGGATATGTAAGGAAAAGTGAAGGAAGAGAAGGAGAAGAAAGAGATGGGGGAGGAGGAAGAGGAGGAAGAGTAGGAAGAGGCGTGGAAATAGCATGTCAGATTTTTCTCTTCGTTTTCTTCTTCTCTCGCGTCTTTTCTGTCCTTTTCCTGCCCCCTGAAGGAGCGAAAAGCTTATAGATCTTTCTTCGCGTAAATCTGTGAACCGTATGGCACAACCTCGTCTTCGCTCATCCCCTCAAGCTCAAGCTCAAGCTCTCTCGTTCGTAGACACTGCAAAGCCCGAACACTCCTCTAGATTTCAGGCTTTTATTTCAGTTCCCATGTATCTTTTTATTGTTGTTTTTGACCTATAAATATAATTATGTAAATGAAGAAGTAGATGAATAATATAATAGGAAAGCCTGAACCAGTAAGCGAATATGACTGAAAGAGATTAGCAGAAGTTCATTTTCTTTACGAGCTAATACTCAGAACGAATGTTAAAGCCGCTGAAAAAGAATGACTTAAATACAGGAAATAACACAAGAAAAATTCAGTGAGATAACAACACTTGAAACACTTGAAAAAAAAAACTCTAGTACGGAAGGGCGACTGAAAAAACCACTCACTCGTAACATTTTTTTTACAACCAGAGAGTGAAAATACCGTAAGAAGACAGCGTGATGGAATAAGCGTTGAAATGTACGTAGAGTGAACAAACGAGAGACGGATAAAAAGAAATGTAGAGAAATGTGGAGAAATGTAGAGAAATATGGAGAAATGTAGAGAGGAGTGTAGAGAGAAATGCAGAGAGAAAAAGAGAAATGTAGAGAAATGTAGAAAAATGTGGAGAAATATAGAGAAATGTAGAGAGAAACGTAGAGAGAAGAGAAATGTAGAGAAATGTAGAGTGAACAAACGAGAGAGAGAAAAAAAAACGGGAGGGAAAAATTAATAATCATATGCAAAAAAAAAGAAAAGGAAAAAAAAAACAATACACAAGCGACAACAGAAGCACGCAAGTTTAATTTTCATAACGACCTCGAACTTAAAACTCGGGATAAAACCATTGAGATGAGTTCGTGAGCGAGGATGAAAAAAAAAAGTTAAAAATTAAAGAAAAAAGTCATGAAAAAAATAATGATAAGTGTGAAGGAATAATAACAATACGCAGAGTTGTCTTAACCTCTCTCTCATTGCGCGTCTCTTTAGGACAAAACAGAAGAGGTGTGAATGAGTTAGAGAAAGATAGATCGAATAAACACAAAAAGACGAATTAAGAAAGTAAATAAATAAAATACAGGGTTAAAATATACAGTACACGTGAGTTAGTTTTGTCTTGATCTGTCATTCAACACCTATAGAAAAACGAAAACAAAGTACACGTAGTTGATATCGCAGACACGATGTTATACTCTACTTATCTCATACCAAGGAAGAAAAACCAATAGCAATACGAGATAATAAAAGAAAAAGTCCACCACAAGTTACTCCTATATATGAATAACAAAGAAAACTCCAGCAGGATCAGAGGTTTGAATAGGTTAATAAACGAGAGAAAAAAAAAAACAGAGGCAAAAAAGGAAAACACACATAGAGAGGTTGGAGGAATAAAAACACCGAAGAAAAAACGAGAAAAGAGAACACACACACACACACACACACACACACACACACACACACACACACACACAAAGGTAATAAAAGAAAAAGAAAGCACAAAAGAGGTAATAAAGAGAAAAAACACCGGTAAAAGAGAAGAAAAAACACACACACAGAGGTTGGAGGAATAAAAAAAAAAACGAAGAAAAACAAGAGAGAAGAGAACAACACAGAGATGAAGATAAAAGAAAAAACACAAAGAGGCATTGAAAGAAAACACTCACAGGTAATAAAACATAATTAAAAAACAAACATAGAAGTAGAAATAAAAAAAAAAACAATACAAGAAAGCATCACGTGGAAACAACAACAACAACAACTACAATATTCCACGAGGAAGTGACGCTTGACAATACCTGACTTTACCTTCAATACTGTTCGGCAGGAGGAGGAGGAGGAGGAGGAGGAGGAGGAAGAGGGGCACCAGCTGTAGGAGGAGGAGGAGGAGGGAGCGGTCAGTACTCGGGGGCAGGCGCGAGATCAAAGTAACTGACGTGGAAGCAAAGACTGACTGGAGTGACTGCCCACGCATGAAAGCCCCAGCGACTCAGGCCACAGGAGCAACAGGTGGTCACAGGTAGCGGGTATTACCTGCCGCCCGCGTGTATATGGCAGCCAGGTGTGTGTGTGGGATAGAGGTGTGTGTGTATACGTAGTTGATATTGGAGACACTACCTACGTTAAACTATATTTGTCTGTAGAGCAAGGAAAACAAACCAATATAGCAATACAAAATAATAAAAGAGTAAATCCAACACAAGTTACTCATATAGAAAAACGAAAACAAAGTACACGTAGTTGATATAGGGGACACGATGTTATATTATATTTATCTTATAGCAAGGAAGACAAACCAATAGCGATACAAAATAGTAAAAGAAGTAGTCACCAAGTTACTCCCGTAGAAAAAGGAAAGAAACTCCCGAATCAGTTTTCTTAAGAGATATTTTTTTTCTACAGTGAAGGAAGCAACTCAAGGGCAAAGACAAAAGAGGAAATAAAGCCCGCCAATCACTCCTCCTATACTCTTAACCTGTAACCTTCCATGCACTCCCATCTCATCTCTTTATCCCTTCCTCTCCTTTTTGCCCATCATTCCCTCCCTCATAATCTACCAAGCACTCTAACCCTGTAACCTTCAATGTATACTCCCATCTCATCTCTTTATCGTCCTCTTCTCCCTTCCCACCCTTTTCCTTCCCTCCCTTTCACCTTCCTCTCCCTCCCTCGCATCCTCCCTCCAACGCTTTCTCTTACCTAACCTCCCCTTCTGGCTGGGTAGAAAAAAATGAAAAAAATATACACACACACAAAATAAAACGACCCTTCACTGTGCCTTTGACTTCGGAATGAATTTTTGCAGCCCTCGACGATCTTGTTGTTTCCGAGTCTGTCTGTGAATCTGTACGTTGGTTTGTGCCGCCGCGCCAGATAAATTTACTTACACCCACCCACCCACACACACACACACACACACACACACACACACACACACACACACACACACACATTTTACTATATTTTCTTCCTTTCCCTTTCTTTCCTTTCCTTTCCTTTCCTTTCCTTTCCTTTCTTTTCCTTTCCTTTATTTTACTGTACTCAACTTTATTTTACTTTATATTACTTTACACACACACACACACACACACACACACACACACACACACACACACACACACACACACACACACAGCCCTCATCCCCATCCCCCCCACCCACCCCAGCTCAGCCCTAACCCCAACCCCCCCTCACCCCCGCCCCACCCCGCCGATAGGAATTACAACAGATTTCAAAATGCTATTTCTTTCCCTTTGAGAGGCATTTTTCCACGCAGGGCTAATCCGACTATTACTTCGCTACTCACACCGCCTGCATGAACAATTCTTTTTTAGGGGGGGATTCGGAAGTTTGCAGAAATGGTTAATCCGGAAACAGGCAGCGAGCACGAGCAATAGATTCAGCCGGTCTCGCCTCGCCTCGCCTCGCCGCCTCGCCTTGCTCCTGCGACTTGATATGAAGCTGAGGTAGAGGGATAGACAGAGAGGAAGATAAATAGATATATAGATAGAAAGACAGATTGATATAGATAGATAGATAGGTAGATAGATAGATAGATTAGAGGTTGATCAATGGATGAATGGATATAGTAGATGACTAGATAGATAGATGGATAGAGAGATAGGAGGTATAGTGTGTGTGTGTGTATGTGTGTGTGTGTGTGTGTGTGTGTGTGTGTGTGTGTGTGTGTGTGTGTGTGTGTGTGTGTGTGTGTGTGTGTCGGCATTACTTTAATCCTCCCGTGCAAGCAGCGAGCTGAATCGAGCTTTACTGACCCTCACATAGCTTGGCCAAACAATGGATTTCTTATATAAAAAAAATGCATGTGTATGTGAGATGAGATGAGATGAGATGAGATGAAGAAAGAGACACGCATTCATGTGATTTGTATTGCTATGGACTCAGACATGCTAATACACACACACACACACACACACACACACACACACACACACACACACACACACACACACACACTGGAAGCATTATTTTCTCCATGCGGCTAAATAAATGATGCGTTTGTGTGTGTGTGTGTGTGTGTGTGTGTGTGTGTGTGTGTGTGTGTGTGATTTCTAGATTACGTTGCCTCTACCACCTTTGTTAATTGATTGAACCTGTGTCGATCCTTTTATGTTCGAAGCCAATTTTTGTGTATTCGTTTACTTATTTCGTTAGTTGTGTGTGTGTGTTCGTGTGTGTGTGTGTGTGTGTATGTGTGTGTGTGTGTCGTAGTAGTAGTAGTAGAAGTATATATAAAATCTATTCATACGCTAACAACATCAGTAGCAATATTTTATACCTCCAAACTTTGTATATATATTCTCTCCTATTCTTGTGACTAAAATGGCAACTTGTCCGATTTTATGTTCATTAAATATCCTTGAATACCTAAAAAATTTCCAACCGAGATATTTTAAGGTTATGGAAGTGCTTTTCTCCTCTACATGAATACTATTGTGCTTATCATTCTTACTGTTCCTCTTTTTCCATTCAAACTAAAAGAGAACTTGCCTGGTATAATTTTGCAAGCGTTCATTGACTCCGCGCGTTCATCAGCACCGTCACTCTTCTTGCATTCCTAAAGGTTAGCTCTGGAATATACTTCTGTCTACTGTTCTTTCTCCCACCTAAGGCAAATTCTCGACGAGGGTAGCATCATTTATTATTATTATTATTATTATTATCATTCTTATCATCATTATCTTCATTAGAATCATTTGCATTATCATTTTTTATCATTGTTATCATCAACACTATAATTATTGTTCTTACTGTTGCTGTTATTGTTGTCGTTCCTATCATTATTCCTACCGTCATCATCATCATAATCACCAAACGCTAAGGTCGGTTCTCATATCAGCTATTTCTAAAGGTCAAAGAGGGGATCAATTGGGTTCTAATGAGTGTTTCTTTAGGTTCGCGGCACAGAAGAAAGGTCAAACTACCACCAGGGCCATAAAACTACTCCTGGAAATGCCCAAAACTCCTACGAAAGCCTTGTGAATTATGTGTACTTGGGCGGGCAACGAAATGTTTAGTAATACGGCCCTAAGAGTTCCAACACCTCGGCAAATAATTTTAAGTTGAGTTCAAGTTCTTTGTGACTATACAGTACGTTTGGGACAAGTTATTTCAGTTTTTTTTTTTTTTTTTTTTTTTTTTTTTTTTTTCTCTCTGATTAGACCTTATAGTAAACCTCAATCCGTTCAAAAGCTGAGAAATATATATAAAGTTCCATTGTCCTTCGTCTTAAGTTCGTATTTTTAAACGTATCGGCGCCTAAGTTCGACAATTTGAAAAGCCAGTTATTTCAGGTATTTTATTTTATTTTACTCTGATTAAACCTTATAGTAAACCTCACTCCGTTCAAAAGCTGAGAAATATATATAAAGTTCCATTGTCCTTCGTCGTAAGATCGTATTCTTAAACGTATCGTCGCCTCAGTTCGACAATTTGAAAACCCTCTCGTATAAGTTGCTGGGCTTTTCATGAACTGTTTAGAGATCCAATAAATCCCCAGCTAACTCACTAAGCCTCTATAATTATACGTAAAAAAAAGAACGAATAAAAACGACCAATTCGAAGCCAAAATCAAGGTGGAGGGAGTTACGAGAGTACCCAACATTACACAACACACATTATACGTAAAGCATCAAAGGCCTCAGTTGGTGATTAGGTCCGCCGATACACACACCCTGTTATAGTAATAGTTGTTGTACACGACTTCTGCACCTTCAACAAAAAACTCACCTACGAAAACCCTGTTAACCTCCTCTGTGGCCTTGGAAAATACTCACTAACGTTCTTCTTCTTCCATGCTTTCTACAATGCCTCTTTCTATCCTATTCTTACACACGCAGAATCAGCTTACTAGTCACTTTATTTTCTTGGTCTCGTTTTCTTATCTCCTCTCATGACTTCCTTACTCGCTAGCCACTCCTCGCCTTGTCAATCCTCAATTCTCCCTCATTAATGTCCTCTTTCCCCCTCACCCTCACCCTCTTCCCACGCCTCCTCTCACGCCTTCATCAAGCATGTAAGTATTGGGAGCCCGAAACGTTTAAGCATATGGCCCTCATTCTTTTGCCGTGTCTTTGGGAGTTCAACACAGACAGTAAACACACACGCCTCGCCGCTCATGAATATGCGTCGTGTTCGACATACATAGCCTGTGTTCTCCACGCGCCATCAATACATCGACGAGTGTTAACTTTTACCAACAAACAAAAAAAATTGCGCTTCCGTATCTATCTATATATGGCCATTACCGTAATTGGCTTTTTCATGTTGTTAGTTTTTCTGAACAATAACTTAACAAATGATATCTGTGTCTTTTTGTCTATCTGTTCGTGTCTGTCTGTCTGTATTTGTCCGTCTGTCTGTCTGTCTGTCTGTCTGCCTGGATGTGTGTATGTATGTATGTGTATATATACGTATGTATGTAAGCATGTTTGTATGTATGCGTGTATCTCTCTCCATCTCATCTCATCTCATCTCATCTCATCTCACATACATCCGGCTCAGCTTCTTTCCTTATCTCGCCACACGTTCACGAGGATGAGCGACTTTTCCGCGGCCAACAGAAAACTCATAATAAACACACTTCATAACGAAACATGACTCATAATTATAATTGCTAACTCTCACCACACTCATTCTTTCCTCAGTTTAATTTATTTTCCGCTTCCTATAAAACCGACGTATCTCATTTTATGTATAGTGGGATGTTGTGCTGTCTGGGTGCTCTTTTATCGCCTTTGTTTTATAATATTGTTATTATCATTACTATTATTATCATCATTATCTTCATTAGTATCATTTACATTATTATTTCTATCATTATTATCATCAACGCTATCATTATTATTGTTCTTACTGTTGCTGTTATTGTTGTCGTTCCTATCATTGTTACTCCCGTCATCATCATCATCATCATCATCACATACTAAAGTTCCAAGGAGCAGCACAGCGTGAACATCCGCATCGGAAGAGAGTATACCATTGAAAATAACATAACACTGAGCAAAGTTACTATACTACACGGACCTTCATTTCTATCTTGTTTATCTTGTTTCTGAGGCTCCTGCTGTTAGTATAGAAGATTCTTAGCCCGCCCTCTGTTACTCCCCTATAATTACTACTCAGCTGCCTGGTTGTATTTTGAGCTAGATGTCCTCTCCCATTACTCCTACTAAGAGCATTCCCCATCCTGCCACTCCCACGCCTCCTTAGAAAAAAATATATATACGCTTTCCCACACCATTTCAATTGCAAGACCCATTCGCAAAAGAAGAAGAGATCACGGGGAAAACAACACCGAACATTAGTATTACATGCACCACCATTCCAAACGAGATCAGCATCCCCCTAAAAAAAAAAAAAAAAAAAAAAAAAATCAATGCCTCCCCGCGCCGTTTTCATTGCAGCAAGAGTTATTCGTTTTGTTGGCGTGGATGTTTTCCGTCAGGTTTCACGCCGCTGTGGGCCCGGAACGTGATACTCGGCCCCGCAGGAACACACGGGCCGCCGCCGCTGAGAGTCTTTGAGCGCCAAGGCCGGGCAGACACGTTTAAGCTACATTCACACTGACTCTACGACCTGCTAACGACCACCCGCGACCGCAAAATGCTGCGATTCACACCCACCGCTCCCCGACCACTTAGATGGCAAAGTAGTTGTGCGACCGAACGGCTACAGGTGGTCGTTTAGTGTCCGTCCAGTGTCCGTCCAGTGGGTGGCCGGACGGCGACCATGATAAGATTCACACCTTGACCTCATACCTGGAGTCAGGCCAAGACGCCACCCATACGCCGACCGGAGACCGACAGGCAAGGACCAGTACGCGTCCTGTCGCAATGAGGGTGGTGGTGGTGGTGGTGATAGTGGTGGTGGTGGTGGTGGTGGTGGTGGTGGTCCCTCAATCACCTTTTTGTGTGCGGCCGCCGTGACGGAGCTGACGGACGGACAGCCGCGAGTTAATCAATCAGCGGCACACGTGGGAACCCTCTGAAGCGTGAGGGCTTGCACTGTACACGATTCTCTTGCCGGCATCAGACACGGACGCACGGATGGCTTTACACCTTGCACGTGTTGTAACAATGGGGAAGAGGAAACACTTGAGCACTTTATACGTACATAAATAGGGGTTCGGTCCATTTTTTTCCCTATTATAATTTTCGCCATAGATTTATGTATTCGCATCTAACGAATTCGCATCTAACGAGTGATTTTTGGTACCTATTACTCGTTAGATGCTTCTGTTTACTCATCTTCATCTTTTTATCTCCGTCTCTTCCTCTTACTGCACAATGAAATCAGACACGAATAGACAATTTCAAACCGTAAAAATAGTCTAACGAAAATGCGATATAGTACTGCCTAACGCATAAGACAGAAATAACAAAGAACAGCGATTAGCGGGCTTTTTTTTTTTTTTACACCTTTTTTTTTGTTGCCCTTGAGCTGTTTCCTTAGCTGTAAAAAAAAATATATATATTACAGATGTGCAGAAAAGAAAAAAAAAGAACATCTCACTACCGTTTGACACACTCGACAAAAATAAGCATCCGAACCTTGTTACAGATGTGGCAAAAGACAATCCTGACATCCAAAGACAATCCTGACATCCAAAGACAATCCTAACATCCAAAGACAATCCTGACATCCAAAGACAATCCTGACATCCAAAGACAATCCTGACATCCAAAGACAATCCTGACATCCAAAGACAATCCTGACATCCAAAGACAATCCTAACATCCAAAGACAATCCTAACATCCAAAGACAATCCTGACATCCAAAGACAATCCTAACATCCAAAGACAATCCTAACATCCAAAGACAATCCTGACATCCAAAGACAATCCTGACATCCAAAGACAATCCTGACATCCAAAGACAATCCTGACATCCAAAGACAATCCTGACATCCAAAGACAATCCTAACATCCAAAGACAATCCTGACATCCAAAGACAATCCTGACATCCAAAGACAATCCTGACATCCAAAGACAATCCTAACATCCAAAGACAATCCTGACATCCAAAGACAATCCTGACATCCAAAGACAATCCTGACATCCAAAGACAATCCTGACTGTAGACCAATGTTGTCCTAAAAGCTGCTTCGGTTATCATGCCTAACTTTTCCAACCTTTCATGACATGGCCCGTACGTTAGGCGGCCTGTATCCGAGGTCAAGAACAAGTCCACGAACACTATATTTCATCACTAAATACATCTGCGACCTTGACTTTAAAGTAATATCACAAACATATCACAAACATGCATCTCACCAAGTTTGTGTAGTACGTCCCGCCATGCAGCGTCAACAACACACACACACACACACACACACACACACACACACACACACACACACTAAACCACCCCCACCCCCACCCCCCATTCACCTAACCCTCTCACGCCGCCAAAATCCCGCAGTTCGTCCGGCAAATTCCCGCGGCCCAGCACTTCTAAACCGGCGGGATCACAGTCTCATACTCCCACACGGCGATAATCCTACAATTCCGAACCCACTCAATTCCACACCCCGGACACACGAGTGGGAACAACCAGGGGGAGGGCAGGGAGGGGCTAGTCGGGTCCCTGCGCCTATTAAGAGCGGCTGCACCACGTTAGCTCGGCCGCCGCCTACAGACAAAAGACTCGTGATTGACTTGTGTGAGAATGCGTAATTGAACTGGGGAGGAGCGTTTTCAGGTGGCGAGAGGTGCTGGGAAGGGTGTGAAGGGGACACAGGAAGGGAGGGAAGTAGGTATATATGTTGTGGTAGAGTGATATAGAGGTGATGACTTGAGGGAAAGGGAGAGGGCTCTTGAGTATAGATGAAACAATGTTCTTTAGGTTTCAAGAGGCGATGGGAAGGGTGCGAAGGGGACGGAGGAAGGGAGAGAAGTAGGTATATAGTTTGTGGTAGACGGTGATATAGAGGTGATGACTTGAGAGAAAGCGGGAGGGTTCTTGAGTAGCCTATAGAAGAAGTAAGTTATCCAAGTGGCAAGAGGCGATGGGAAGGGTGATGGAAGGGGACAGAGAAAGGTCAGTGGGTATAGAGAATGTTAGGGGTAGGGGTTAGGGATGTAGGAGTGATGAGTTGAAGGGAATAGGGAAAGCTTTGAGTATAACGGAAGAAAGCTTAACAGGTGGTAAGGGGTGGTGAGATGGGACAGGTGACGGAGTAGAGGAAAGGGCAACATTGGGAGATGGACAGCACGGATGAACAGGAAAAGGGTGGATGATGCTAAGCTGAGGAGAAGGAAGAGAGTTTGAGTCAAGAAGAGGAGGAAGGTTTCAGGGGGCAAGAGATGATGGGAAAGGTGACGAAAGGAAACGGACTGGATAATGGCAGTGGGCAGGACAGTGAAAGTATTGATGATGGGATAAGGGGAAGGATAACAATAAGTACCAAAGGAAGGAAGATTTACAGAGTGAGTGATGGAGGGACAGTATAGGGGTGAGTCAGTAATCCAAGCCATTAAACACATATCCAAGCCTTTTGAAACCCGAAGACCATACAGGAAACAGAGACACACACAGTAGAATGACATACACAGTAGTACCACCAAAATAATCGATTTAAGAGATGGCTCACCGGGATACCATGCACTTAGCTTTTTCATCCTCCCGTAAAGCAAACACAAGCCACATTTAAACTGGATTAGAGCGAACACACGAGCCGGAGCAGCTTAAAACAAAGGGGGATACACACTGGAGGAAGAGGAGCAGGAAACATGGAAACATGGAAACGCAGGCAACAGAAAGCCTATTGGCTCATTACGAGGTTGCCCGCTTTGGTGATTTAATCTGCTCGACAGCCTGGGGCCTGGGGAGCAGATGAAAGCACCTCGACATTGAGGAGCAGATGAAAGCACCTCGATATTGAGGAGCAGATGAAAGCAACTCAATATTCAGTTTACTCCCGACGCAGCGAAGTGACGGTCGATTCTATATTTGAAGGAGTTGATAGTATTCGCATTTACTACTTCTGAAGGAAGATTGTTCCAGTGACGGATGACTCGGTTTGAAAAGAAACTCCTTCCGATGTCTGTGTTACATCGACTAGACTGAATGGGTAAACCGTTATTTCTAGTTCTTAGGTTGGTTTGCAATTCAAAGAAATTGGAGTAATCGACGTTATTGAATTTTTCAGATACTTGAAGACTTGAATCATATCTCCTCGTAGGCGTCTTTTCTCTAATGTAAAGAGATTGAGTCGCTTGAGTCGTTCCTCGTACGGTTGAGCCCTTAAGGTTGGAATCATTTTCGTGGCGCGTCGTTGAATCTTTTTCCAGTAAATCAATGTCCTTTCTGTAATTAGGAGACCAGAACTGTACTGCATACTCGAGGTGCGGTCTTACCATGGAATTATACAAGGATAGCATCACGTCTGGCGTTTAACACTCGAAGTTCCTCGCTATGAACCCGGGCATAGTGTTGGCTTTGTTGTATGCTTTTTACAGTGATTCGCGTGTTTCAGGTCACTGCTGATAGTGACTCCAAGATCCTTTTCCTCCTGCATCGCTTGCAGAGGTCTCCCATTCATGATGTATGTGGTTACTATTTCTGGACCCAATGTGCATGACTTTGCATTTGTCAACATTAAAGGACATTTGCCATTTTTCCGACCATTCGATAATGTGATTGAGGTCTTTCTGAATGATTTCGCAGTCGGTCTTTGTGAGGGCCTTTCCCCCCACCTTAGTGTCATCAGCAAATTTCGATATTGTGGATTTCAGTCCTGATTCGAGGTCGTTGATATATATGATGAAGAGAATGGGTCCCAGCACTGACCCTTGAGGCACTCCACTAGTGACTGGAAGCCAATCGGAAGGCTGTCCGTTGAGTAGTACTCGTTGTTTTCTGTCGGTGAGCCAATCTCTTATCCACGCGATCAGATTGGCTCCAATGCCCGCCGAGTGCAGTTTCTTAAGGAGTCGCTCGTGCGGTACCTTGTCGAAGGCTTTCTGAAAGTCCAGGTATATAACATCACTGGGGATGTGGGCATCCCAGTTCTTATATATACCTTGGAAGAAGTCTAAGGAGGCTGCGTACATAGCTATCAGGGGGCTCGCTGGCTGGCTCGCTCCCTCACATCCCCCTTCCCGAACCTCCTCCTCCTCCTCGCGGCTGGCTCGGCTCCACGCAGGCATAGGTAACGCGCTTCCCCCAGCACACACACACAACAACGCCTTCCTTCCCTGACCCTCCCTCGCCTTACACGCTTCCGCCAACCCTCCTCCTCTCACTATAGCGCTCTGGTCCTCCTTCCCTCCTCCCCTGCTTCGTACACAGTGGCGACGGAATGGTTGTGGTGGGGTGTTTGCTACCTCTCTGTGTCTGTTTGTTTCTGTTTGCCTCTGTCTCTGTTTCTCTGTCTCTCTTGTTTTTTCTCTCTCTCTCTCTCTCTCTCTCTCTCTCTCTCTCTCTCTCTCTCTCTCTCTCTCTCTCTCTCTCTCTCTCTCTCTCTCTCTCTCTCTCTCTCTCTCTCTCTCTCTCTCTCTCTCTCTCTCTCTCTCTCTCTCTCTCTCTCTCTCTCTCTCTCTCTCTCTCTCTCTCTCTCTCTCTCTCTCTCTCTCTCTCTCTCTCTCTCTCTCTCTCTCTCTCTCTCTCTCTCTCTCTCTCTCTCTCTCTCTCTCTCAATCTGTCACACACACACACACACACACACACACACACTCCCCCCTACACGCAAACAAACACCCACACACACACTAACACACAAAAACAAACATCCTCCCCCACACATACAACATAAACACCCCAGACACACACACAAACATACACCCCAACCCCCATCTACACACACAAACAAACACCCCATTCCCCCACCCCCACTCCCACCGAACCCACCCACCCCCACACACACTCAGACACAGGAATGGTCAGCCAGCAAGTCCGACCAGGTTCAAAAGCGGGCGCCGAAGGAGTGGCGTCCCCGGAGAACGTGGCCCCAAAAAGGCACAGGCCGGCATTACGCTAAGCTACTTTCCTCCTGCTGCCCAACAAATACGGATTTCTGATTTATGCTTTATGGTACTGGGCCGAGGCGGTGGTGCCGGTGCTCCGGGACGCCGCGCGGAGGCCTCTTAGTCACCGCGAGCTGATTCTATCCCCCGTTAGTCCTGCCACGCGCGGGTCTTGTGCCGGGCGCTCTAATAGGGATTATATTGAGGAGAGCTATAGAGGCAATGCTTGGCCTGCCTTGGTTTGGCTTGGCTTTATATGTGTGTGTCTACTCTCGCCGCCTGCCTCTCCATCACTGCCACCTGTTAGAGATTTTGCTGTGAAGATGAAAAGCCGTATGTCTACATTTGCATGGTTCTTGTACTGCCATGGTCATTTGGATCTCTCAAAGTCGTCACGATATAGAGTTGTTTATTGAGGCTATCGTGGCCATTAGGTGCTCGCAGATTATAGTCACGAAAAATAAAGTCAAGTGCTGAGGCTATCATACCACCAAGTCCTTTTTAATTAAGCCATTCCCATGTATAGTTGCCTACGTGTTGAGACTGTCACGACCATCAAGTCCTCGCAAAGCTGCAAAGTCGCCCCTCATTTAAAAGTGAATAGAGAACATTTTCATCGTTTTTTTCTCTTTCTTCAGAAGCACCGTGTTGCGGGTGTTTATTATTAATTTTCTTTTATGTCGAATCCTTGATCTGCATCTTCCTATCAATAAAAAAAAGTGGCGTTAATGATTATGACAAAGGAAGTGACGGATGCTCGGGGCTGGGGAACGGAGACGCAATGATATAATACTCGTGCGAGCTTACAGGAGCGATGTGGCTCGTGCCTCTGGCCTGGTGATGCGTGACTCCCTCTGTGAGCAACGCTATTTTTGACGAGGAGGACGCGCGCTCTTTCAAAATTTACATTACACGAATTTTCATGGTTTTTAAATCATCGGGAAATCTCGCAAGTGTGCAGAAAGCAGCTTAAATTACTTTCTTCTCCCACCAGGAAAGGCAAGGGATGCGACTTATGATTTTTACTTATGAAAGAAACTAAAAGAAATTCGCAATACAAATGTGTATAATATATGAGCAGAAACAGTAACAAACTGTGTATACTCGTGTCTAAATGTGTTGCCATGAAAACACAATGCAACATATTCATTAAATACATCATTCAGCGCAAATAATTATCATTCTTAAGCTGCACTCGCGCGCAAAACAAACAAGGACACACACACACACACACACACACATATATATATATATATATATATATATATATATATATATATATATATATATATATATATATATATATATATATATATATATATATATATATATATATATATATATATATATATATATATATATATATATATATATATATATATATATATATATATATATATATATATATATATATATATATATATATATATATATATATATATATATATATATATATATATATATATATATATATATATATATATATATATATATATATATATATATATATACACACACGTAGGTACCTCCACAATTCGGCAAAGAATTGTGTTGTGTGCGGGAAGCGCAGCCTCGCCTCCCGTGGCCGCGGCTTCAAAATGACCAACATCAACCGGAATTCACAGAGGACAGTTGCTTCTTTGGACGTGGTTTTAGCGAGTGCGAGATGGCCTCCACGCTCAAGCCTCCGGGATTAATGTTCTGGTAAGTAGCTTTTCAGACAACGCTCCAACTTTCATGTTAGATTTTCATTACGGATTTATAGATACTCGGGGATGAAGCGTCGGACGTAAGCCGGCCTTGCTGTCTGCTTCATTAACGACTCGACGCCGCGGCGGAGCTCGGGTCCCGGGCGACGCCGCAGAGCCGACCTTACACATACGGCTCTCCTCCATTCATGTTTACTTGGCCGGCATCAGAGAAAGCTTGGCATGATTCTTTAATCAAACTTTGTGGCATTTTCATTGTCTTACAACTTAAAACTAATAGATATTTAGAAGACTCGGAACCAATAGTTACGGAAAACAAGCAGCGTCTTATGATCCTTAGCAAAAACACACTGACTCCACAAGGCAAAAGGACACTATAACAGTATCCCGTTAATGGTTTAAGGTACCGATTTCGAGCTATTTTCTTTTATTCAGTGCTTACATTCTCTCCTGAGCCTCTAGATATTTACTCTTCCTCGTCGTTGTAACTTATGATCCATCAATAACAAGCCATCAAATAATTTACAATTCTTTTGCACGGAACGTGGACCAAAGCCGATAGAACTGCATGACAACACATTTTTGGCGCAGTCTCGTGATCTGCAGGAAACACGACTACATTTTATTTAGATTGTCTGCGTGTGTTGGCGTGCATCCGGGTACTCCATCATGCATGGTGTGAGTGAATTGTTGATGAGAAAACTCTCGTTTCGAAGTAGCTACAACAGTGATGCAAAGATTCCGAGATAGCAAAGAGCATTGTTTCGGTTAACTGTGTAATGGCGTGTGTTACAGTGATACATCGTGACGTGGGTGAGGCGGCAACAGATCATTACGACCCAGAATTTTGGATGTCCTAGGTACGCAAGCCTCTCACTCAAGTAATCCACACAAACCATTTTGCAAACACTTGCATTCTGGAGTTGCTGAACATCATTTTGTCTCCAGTCTTTTCGAGTTTTCGTGTTTCATACTCGGCCCTAAACCTTGAATTTTGATCTGGTGAGGAGTTACATCCCAGCAGGTTCCTTCATAGGGGGTCATTTTTAATAGATAGCAAATTGTATTGCCCACAGGTTGAAGGGAAATCGACAAAGTGAGGCAAAAGTGCATTTCTTCGCCTCCGTAATAAAGGCGTATGTAGGCATGGCGCCGGACGCTTAACTAAGCTTCGCCTCACCACGCCGCGGCACGGGAAGTGTTATTGCTGGCATGACTAAACTAAAAAAATATCAGTTCACATTTTCGTAACGCTGACTTGGGCGAAATGGAAGGATACGGCAAATTATACTTATTACAGTAATAATAATAATAATAATAATAATAATAATAATAATAATAATAATAATAATAATAATAATAATAATAATAATAATAATAATAATAATAATAATGCTTCCTTCCGCAGTGTCGTTCAGCAGTGTTCGGGTTTTTACAGGAGCGTTCCCTGCACAGTGGCTGAGTGTAGCGGCGTGAATTGAATGGTACGTAACATCGTCCTGCACCACACTCACCAGAACTTGCTTGCGAATTCTGCAGACGCCGTGTTTTAAGATATAACTTGAACTATGACGGGAGTATTGCTTCATTTTTGCTTTTGTTTCAGTGAGTTCATTGTCTGCCTATAAGAGAGCGTGCATGTTGCTGAATCGTACCGTAACTTCGCCCACAGCTGCTCTAGACCATGCTTACAAAATCCGGAGGTCTCATAGATGTCAAGTTATAAAATATTCCTTACAGTGTGACGCTTACTCTGTCTCGACTCTTATATACAAACACTGCGTGGATAGAGGCGCGTGCGTGTGTATGTAAGAGTGCAGTATAGTATAACCTCGCCCGGTACTCTAGCGGAACACGTTAACAAATTCTACCGTGCTTCGAGAGGCCACGTTTAAAAATAGTAAATCTTAAAGAGTGACGTGTCCAGCGTTTCGAGTCTTCAAAGCGAATTTTCTGTACTGGGGAGCGTGTAAGCAGCGGCATTGTCTCGCGTGCGTGGAGTAAGTAACCTCGCCCAGTACTCCCGCGGAATATGTTTACAAATACTGCGGTGCTTAGGGAGATCAGGCCACCGAGCTACACACACACACACCCCTCGCCTTCCCACGGCCCTCCCTCGCTAATGCCGGCATGTTATTTCTTCGTGTTATTTTGTTCTGCGTGTGTAATCCAGAAGTCACAATCGTTGGAATCTCTGCTTTCTCTCTTTCCCCTCTGCCGGAGCTTAAGCCGGCGAGGAGGAGGCAGAGGAAGGGAGGAAGGATGGATGGTGGTGGTGGTGGTGGTTGTGGTTGAAAGGGTGATAGGATGACCGAAGGAAGGAAGAGGTGGTGGAGTAGAGAAGAAGGATGCTATGCTGGGGCAGGTTAGTGAATGTTGCGAAAAAAATAGTAGCTGCAAAGAAAGAGGATGAATGGTGAGAGTCGAAAGAGTAGATACAGCAGCAGCAACAGCGGCAGGAGGAGGAGGAGGAGGAGGAGGAGGAAGAGAACGTGGAGGAGAGTGATGTTATACGTGAACTAGGTTGGAGAATGCCCTAGACTAAAACAGGAAGAGAAAACACACACACACACACACACACACACACACACACACACACACACACACACACACACACACACACAGAACCACCGTTACCGCACCACTTCCTCTCTACACACTACCTTCACTATCTTCTTTATTCCACATTATCCACTTCCCTACTTAACACTGTCTTCACTCTCTTCTTCCTTGCACACTACCCAGACAGTCCCCATCCGCTTTCCACTTCAGGATGTCCCCCACCCCCTAACCCTCTACCCAGCGATCACCTCCTTCCCGTCCCCGTCAGCACCTTCCCGTCAGGAGGTTCCCCGCAGCCACCACTCACTCCACTTCCCGCCGTCAGCGCTCCATTCTCTCGCCATCATTGCCGGTGATCCTGAGTAATGCTCTTACCGACTCCCCTCTCCCTCTCCTCCCTCCCTCCATCTTCCCTCTCCCTCCCCTCTCCCTCTCTCCCTCCTTTCCTCTTCTTCCCATTCCCCTCCCCAGCGCCTCTTAACATTCCCTCTCACATCCTCTTATACTAAAAGCATAGAAAAAATAACATAATAATTCTTGTGCTCGAATTTACTTACTCGCCGCAGAAAAGCTGAGGTCGGATGAGAAATACCGAGCCTTCCCAAGCCTGGCGTAAAGTTTAGTCGTGGATTTTACTTTTTTTTTGTTTACTTATATTATCTCGGTGTACTGTGTTTTTTCTTCTATTCCAGAGCTGATCTTATCCTCCACAATATTCACGCTGCGTCCGCCTCGCTCGCTCGCCTTCCCTCCTCTGTTTTGATATTCCGTGTTTTTGTAGTGTATATTTTGAATGAATCGTTCCAGCGGCCTTTACAAGCAGGATATCTTTTTTTAATGAAGTATATATTTCGTGCGAACCGCAGATGAATAGTAATTTGATATCAGGCACTCCCTTCTCGCTCCTTTTTCCCCTCCGAATATTCATCCTATTTGCTCGCCAGTATTCATGTGTGCAGCAAACGCCACAGACAGAAATGTTGTGCAAAGGCGCCAGCGTGTTGTCAAATATGTATGTAGGGATGCTGGCGGCGGGAGGGTGCTGGTGAAGGAGCGGCGCGGCATAAACTGTGTGTGTGGCGAGTGATTGCTCAACTGTGTGCTTGCAATAACATAAGCGAGACCTATTCGTGTGGGTGGCGCCTGATGTTTGTTTTTAAATTACATGGGGCAGTTCAAGGGAAGAATAAAGATAAAGTCCGTTAACGCTACTCCTGCAAACAGTTGGAGTAGCCGGAAGAGGGTCAAAATCGGATGGTTAGGTGTCTTGAGGCTCCCCTCTTGAAAGCGTTTAAGTCGTAGGCTGGAGGAAATACAGACAAAGGATTTCTATCTCTATCATAGCCTGTCTTAGTTATACGAAGGAGTCTCAGGGCTGCGTTGGCACGGGATGTTAGTGGAAAGGTATGTCACCGACTGGATGGCGGGGGAACGGTGGACTAGATTTCTTGAAGAAGGTTTATGACGAGATTTGCTTATCAGAAGCTGATGCCTAACGTGGCAGTATGCCATCGTTCCAGAATCGAGATGCACCCTTAGTTCATAGTTGAGGAGATCCACGAAAATAACACAAGATGCTCCTGAAGGAAAAAAGAAAGAGGTTCCGCCAAATATTAACGAAAACCAGGTAATTTCTAAGGGTTTTTTTTCCCAACAAAGGAGACAGCTCAAGGGCACACAAAAAAGGAAATAATAATATAAAAAAAGCCAAAGCCAAAGAGGTGGCCGAAAGAGGTGTCTTGATACTCTCCTCTTGAAAGAGCCAGAGTGCTTTGAAGACGAATAAATAATGGCTGATCCTGATGTTCCTGAGTTCCCCCGCAGAGGGGTGAGTGCAAGAAGATAATTAGTACGTCTAATAGTGATACGGACAGCCGAGGGTTGGGCTTGAGGAAGGTCTTGTGCAGCGGGAAAGAGGGCGGCATGTATGTGTAGCAAGCTCAGAGGAGCAAGAAGCATGAAAATAGCGATAAGTGATGATGTCAAAGGAGACACGCTGCGGCTAACAACACTTAAAGGACGGGAGCTGATGAGGCGGAGAGCCTTGACTTCTGTGCTTTGAACATCTGTTGTTAAGCAAACCCCTTATGCTTGACGCGGTTGTTATATAAGGTATATGTGTTGGAGAAATGACTGGACAATCTCAAAGCACAAAACACACGCCTTCCAAGACACTGAAGCAGCAACACATGAGAGCCGATATTTTGTGTATACTATAATAATATCATAATAGTATTACACGAAATAGCATTATTTGTAGGCGTTAGTCGCGGCACAACAAATTGATATTTAAAACTGCGAACACATTTAAATGCTTTCTACTGTAAAATTCCGTGAAAAATTAATTACCTGAATAAAAATCACACCATTACGTCCAGCATTTCAAATATGACGGCACATCAATATAAAAGTGCCGCGACTTTTTCCATAAAACCTGCTTATTAACAAGGAATTTTTAACGAGCCCAACATTAGGCGGCGGGGAAAAGGGGGAGAAGAAAGTGAAAAGCTGTTTTTATAGGAGAGATTAGAAGGCATGGAACGAGGGGAGAAAAAGAGGGGAAGAGGAGTAAAAAGTAATGCCTACGTAGGGAGTGAGAGACCGCAAGGAGGGTGGAGGAGGAAGGCGGATAAAGGAGAGGGAGGAGAGGTGGTGGAGTGGGCGGGAGAGAGGGGAGAGGAGGAAGGGAAACTAAGGGAGTGCAGAGGAGTGCAAGGGGACGAAAATGAAAGGAGAGGGAAGGGAGTACAGCGTGAAGGAGGAAAGGGAGGGAAGAGGAGGGAGGAAAAAGAAGGGAAAGGAAAGGAAGGGATACAATAATAGAAAAAAGAAGGGGAAAGGAAAAGAATGCAGGGGAGGGAGAGAAGTAAAGAGCAAGAGAAAGAGAGAATATAGGAATAGCGAAGAATATGTAGCAGAAAGAGGAGACGAGAGAGAGAGGAGGAGAGGAAACGGAAGAGAAAAGGAGAAAAAGAGAGAAGAGGAGAGGAAACAGGAGAAAAGGAAGCAAAGGAGAGGAAGGGGGGAGAAGAAGAAACGAAAGGGAAGGAAAGTAGAGAAAGAGAGGAGTGGAAACGGGAGGAAAGGAAAGACACGAGAAGAGGAAACAGGAGGAAAGGAAGGAAAGGAGAGAAAAGAGGAGAGGAAGCAGGAAGAAAGGAAGGAAAGGAGAAACACGAGGAGAGGAAACGGAGGGAAAGAGAGAAGAGGAAAGGAAACAGAAGGGAAAGAAAGGAGAGACACGAGGAGAGAAAAGGGAGGAAAGGAAAGACACCAAAAGAGGAAACAGGAGGAAAGGAAGGAAAGGAGAGGAAGGGAGAGCAGCGTGTGGGATCGTGAGTCCACTGGGAATTATTGTTGGCGGAAACGTCATCCTCTGGTTAATGTTTTATGAAAGTGGGGCGGGGCGGACTAGGCTTGGACGAAGGGGAGGAGGGGGGACTAGGGCTAAGTTGGGCGGGTGGAGGGAGGTACTGGACGGCTGAGGTTGGGTTGGGTTGGGACGCGCTGGTGACACTTAGCGGCCATTTGCTGTCTGATTCCCTTGGCCCCGTAATCCCGTGTTGATGCGACGCCCCGACAACAACAACGTCGCAACATTTTATTACAACGAACCTAATGGCTGGACGCGTGGCTCCGTGTTGGCAGCGGCGGCGGCGGCGGTGGTGGTGATGATGGGGGAGATGGGGGGTAGTTTGCTCTCCTTACGTAATTATGAAGTGACAAACCAAGGCGTAATCCTGCGGTGAGTTGATGCATGTGAATGAATAATTTCAGTGTGTATATACATAAATAACACGAAAGAGAATATAAGAATGGTGGACTGTATGTATGAGAGAGAGAGAGAGAGAGAGAGAGAGAGAGAGAAAGGAAAAGAAGAAATAAAAGGATAGAAAAAGAAAAGGAAACGAAAATTGAAGGGAAGTATGTATGTATGTATGTATGTATGTATGTATGTATAGGAAGGAGGTGAGGTGTGTCTTACGAGAGAGAGTGGGAGACGTGGGTGAGGAAGGAAATGAATAACTGTCTTCTAGTTTCTTTTCATCTCCTCATTGCCTAGGTATCCACTGGCATGTACGTGTGTATGTATGTACGTGTATGTATGTATGTATGTAGGTATACACAGCAGGTGAGGTGATGGATGGAGTCTTGTGAGGGATTGGGAGAAGGAAGAGAGTAAGGAAAAATGGATATCTTTTGTTCTTTTTTTTTTCCCCGTTCTTAATCCCTTGCTATGCCGTCCGTGTCAGAGCAAAAGTAAGGGTAATGTTAAGTGAAGGAGGTTATAAGTGCGCGTGGCCTCGGTGCTCATCTCCGTCGCACTGGTCCTTAAGTACTCCGCCTCGTCCCTTTCTGTTTCCTAAGACACCAAAAAGCTAGTCTTGTGTTTTACTCGTACCTTTGTTGTCTTTTTTAAACGTCAGACTGGATCGCTATTACTCTTACTACTATTTGCGGGCTTTTTTTCACTATTGTTATCATTTTTTTTTACCCTTGAGCTGTTTCCTTTGATATAAAAAATATTAAAAATTCAAACATGCTTCAATCTATAACCAAAAAAATAAGGGGGAAGGAAAACGAGATAAAATGTTAGCTTTGAGTCTATTTATCCCTCCCTCTCTCCCTCCCTCAAACATGCTTCAATCTATAACAAAAAAAATGAGAAGGAAAACGAGATAAAATGTAGGCTTTGAGTCTATTTATCATCAGAGGAATAGTGTTTCGGTGACGCTAACCCCGCCAATCGGTCACGGCGGATGGAAACTTGCAACCGATTTTAATATCACAAAGTCATTTACCACGCCCGCTCATATTAAATTAACGCATTTATTTTCCGCGCTTTTTATCGCAAATACTGCCGGCGACAAAGGGCGAGAATGTGTCAGGAAATTATATTAACAAGTAACTCCTTTCTCTCTCTCTCTCTCTCTCTCTCTCTCTCTCTCTCTCTCTCTCTCTCTCTCTCTCTCTCTCTCTCTCTCTCTCTCTCTCTCTCTCTCTCTCTCTCTCTCTCTCTCTCTCTCTCTCTCTCTCTCTCTCTTTCCTTTTCTTTTTCTTCTCTTTCTATTTACTTTTTTTTATTATTCTACATTTCCTTCTTCTAATAGACAATGATCCTGACTGCCCTTGAAAATTAATAAATACACAAATCCCCTATATCTTTTCGGAGGCTTAGACTCTTAGGAGTATAAGCAAGAGATTCTAACAGGGCGGTTCATTTTCAATCATCTGGTAATTGTTATTTCAAGTTTAGTTTCCTACGGTGAAGCAATTCATACTCTTGCAACAGCACGTTCAACAAACTCAGTGTTAGTGGAGCATTTTCTTTGTGTGTTCCTACAGATTCACAATGTTCGTTCAGCAGTCAGTCAGTCATTCAGTCACTCTCAGTCAGTCAGTTCTTCGGGTGTTGTAACAGACTCAGCTTAGGTGCAGTAGTCAGTAACGTTACAGGGTAGTTAGCGATGTGCGTGTTGAATCAGTAACGTTGCAGGGTAGTTAGCGATGTGCGTGTTGAATCAGTAACGTTGCAGGGTAGTTAGCGATGTTCGTGTTGAATCAGTAACGTTGCAGGGTAGTTAGCGATGTTCGTGTTGAATCAGTAACGTTGCAGGGTAGTTAGCGATGTGCGTGTTGAATCAGTAACGTTGCAGGGTAGTTAGCGATGTGCGTGTTGAATCAGTAACGTTGCAGGGTAGTTAGCGATGTGCGTGTTTCATCAGACTCAACGTTAGCAGTCAGTCAGTAAGTTCATCGGGTGTTGTAACAGACCCAAGTTTAGTGCAGTGGATCAGTTCCGTTGGATGTTATGTAGTCAGTGTCAGCTCTTTTGTGTGTGACTCATAAACAAACAACCACAGAGATATGAGGTAAAACACAACAGGGAACAGAGAGCAAGTAGAGTCAATACAACACACACCAAACACTCACCAGGTAAAGAACACACACACCACGTAGATAAGAGGGAGCAGATTTCAACACAGGGCAGGTAGAATGATTTAAACACCTGGTAGACTCAGCAAAACACACATCAAACATTCACCAGGTAGATAAAGAAGGACGCACACCAGGTAGAGCCACAGATAAAAACACACACCAGCTGCAACAGACTCAACGTTAGCGGGGTCATTTCTCGTTGTTGTCCCTCTTACGTAGAGATACCCCCCCCCCTCCCCTTCGCCTCCTAGCCAGCCGATTAAACTCAATACAAATCATGTAAAACCGCCTCAGTTTTGGTGTAGTAATAAGTTACATTGGGTGTTAATGTGTCAGCGCCTTCGTGTGTTGCAGTCATCTCTTTTCATCGGTGTTGTCCTTCTCGTGTACAGATAAACATCGCCCTCCGCCTGCCAGCCAGCCCATAACACTCAATATAAAACAGCCTCCAGCGCGGGCCCTGTAATGAATCGCCTCCCCTTTGCTATGCTCCACCTCACTTCAACCTTCAGCTTCCCCTCACTCTAGAGTCGCCTAGTTTTCAGGCCGAACGCTTCCCCTCAAAGCTTCCAGGACTCTGAGGGGAGGAGGAGGAGGAGGAGGAGGAGGAGGAGGAGGAGGAGGAGCAACCACTTCATCCACTGGAGAGCTTACGTTATCCTCGCCAACACCTCTGTTGTGCACGATGTCCAAATTGCAGGGGGCTCAGGGTTAATTCCCAATTGAGAAGCCACGGGCCCGGCCAGCTCTGGGGGATTAGCTCGAGTGGTGAGACGCGGCGATGGGGGAGTGGCGCGCCGGGCAGGTAGATGCGGCGAGCTGGTGAGTGGCGCTGCGAGGGGAGTGAAGGGGAGAGGGAGGGGGAGGGGAGAGGGAATGAGAGTGAGAGGGGAGGGAGGGAGAGAGGGATGTGAAGGATGAGGAAGGGGAAAAAAGGGAAGGGGAAAACAGGAAACGGAAAGTGGTGAAATAGATATATGGACAGATACATAAATAGATAGATAGATAGATAGGGAGAAGGGGTGTGGAGGATAGGGAGGGAGAGTGAGGGACGGAAAAGGGGAGGAAAGGGAAAGGGAGGGGAAAAGAGTAAAGAGATGATAGGTAAATAGACCGATAGACAGAGTAAGAGAGATAGAGGTGAAAAGTAAAGGAAAATGGGAAGAAAGATGGGGAGGTGAAGGGAAGGAGAGAAAATGGGAAGTGAATGCTACAAGGGAGGAAGGAAAGAGAAAGAGAGACGGAGAGAGAGAGAGAGAGGAGGGAGGAAAGTGAAGAATACAGCATAAGGAAGAATGGAGAGAGAGAGAGGGAGAGAGAGCGGGAAAGGAAAGGGGAAGCGAAGGGAAGGGAAGGAAGGAAAGTTGGGAGCGGGAGAGAGGAAGAGAGAAAGGGAAAGAGGGAGACAGAGAGAATGGCATTGATAGAGAAATGAAAAAAGCGACCGAAAGAACAACGGATGATACTACACAATGCAGGAAGGGAATGTGTTGTGTGTGTGTGTGTGTGTGTGTGTGTGTGTGTGTGTGTGTGTGTGTGTGTGTGTGTGTGTGTGTGTGTGTGTGTTTAAGCCTGTAAACACACACACACACACACACACACACACACACACACACACACACACACACACACACCAATCCCCCTCCTCCTCCTCCCCACCCACCCCCACACACACACATACAGACTCAGAGCAACCCACAAAACCATCTATATAACAAACAAAAACTAACTGCCTGCCTCTTTCTGCATGCCAAATAAATTACCATTTATCAATATGCTGCCATCGCTTTGAATTCGGCCTGCAAGCTCGGCGTCAACACACACACACACACACACACACACACACACACACACACACACACACACACACACACACACAACTCTCTCCTCACTCACTCACTTCACTTGCACACACATTTCTGCTGCCTGGCCTTGCTCGGTCCTGGGGTGGCGGTGGTGGTGGTGGTGGTGGTGCATTTCTCGCGCTCTGCTGCCCTTCTATCCCACGCGAAGGGGAAACTCTATGTGGAAGGCGAAAAATCTTAGCCCTTGATCCAGCCAATCACCAACCTCCATTGCCCAATACAACCAATTCTTCTCGCGCGTCCGATGGAAAAAGTGATCGGTGAAGTGTGTTTTCCTGCCGCCTGTCGCTTGCTGCTGCCCCTTACTTCACCCTCCTTATACTTCCCTCACCCTCCTCCTCCTCCTCCTCCTTCCCTGCTGCATAAGGGTTGTCCTCTCGTTCTCCTTAATGCTCTTTTCGCCCTCATCCACCCATTTGCATCCAGCGTAGTTTCGGAGTGTCATGTTAACAGGCAAAAGTGTGTGTGTGTGTGTGTGTGTGTGTGTGTGTGTGTGTGTGTGTGTGTGTGTGTGTGTGTGTGTGTGTGTGTGTGTGTGTGCGTTTTCCCGTGGTCATGACACTCACGATGGAAAGAGGGACGTGAATTCTCAAGGGTCAGGTCGGAGTCAGGTCAGAGTGTGTGTGTACATCCGTTTTGTAAATGTATGAGAGTAAGAATCGGGAAAGAGGGAAGTCATCGAGTTAGGTCAGCGTGTGTGTTACTCTGTTTGTGAATATCTGGGAGTGAATATTGGAAAGAGGAATGTTAAAAAGTTAGAATTGCTTGTGTTACTCTCTGCTTATGAATATCGGAGAGTGAATAACGGAAAAAAGGGTGATTAAAGAGTTAGGTCACGATATGTTTGTCTGTGTGTTTGTGAATGTCTGCCAGTGAATATCAGAAAATGGGATGTTAAAGAGTTAGGTCAGCGTTTGTTACTCCGCGTTTTTTTTTTTATAGCAAGGGGAACAGCTCAAGGGCAAAAAAACGAAAACAACAACAAAGAAAGACAGCTGTAAAGACGCTACTCCAAACAAAAGCAAAAAGAACAAACGAGAGGTCAGGACAGGTTTGTGAATGTCTGTCTGCCTTTAACTACTCGCCTCCGTACGCCCAGCCTGCCCAGCCCTCACCCATCCCACCGTCTCTCCAGCTAGGATTTGCTTGATCCCAAACACTTGATCCCTGAGTAAAATGTCACAGGATTTCCTACTACTACACACACACACACACACACACACACACACACACACACACACACACACACAGTCGACGCTAACGAAATTACTGCGTCATCGCTGGTTGTATTCTCGACACATATTTTGTACGACAACGGTTTACGCTAACGAAATTTCTCTGTCATTGTTGTATATCCGACGCTTTATTATACTGGTTCATATTCTTAAACGTTTCAGGCTTCCATTACGTCTATTTCCCAAAGCCACAGAGAAGATTAACCGGACTTTCATGGGTGACTTAAACATTCAGATCGTGTAAAACTATCACCAGGATCATAAAACAGTCCATGAAAAGCCAATCAACTTCCACGAGAGGCTCTTCAAACAGGCGAACTGAGGGGCCGCGGCGCTCAAGGATAAGGATTTCTAATATTTGAAACTTAGGACTGGAAAGGGAGTGAGTTTTGCGTGCCTGTAACATCGTAGCATAACCCTTCGTCTTCATCGCCTTCTGGTTGTTGCTGTTGGTCCATAAAGGAAATGACGTTCGTGTGTGTATTTCCTTCCCCCATTGCGACCTGTAAAGCTATTGGAAACCCTCTGCCAATCATCTCCACGGATCTTTCCCGCCTCGTTGTGATTGCCTCGGCCTCTCGTCATGGTCTACAGACTCTACACATTTACAGAGAGGTGTGTTTCCTGCACTTTCCTGCCCACCTGACTGCTTTACACCACACAACTCTTCCTCATCTGCCAGCTCTCTCCTTCTCCTCCTCCTCCTCCTCCTCCTCCTCCTCCTCCTCCTCATTCCTCCTTCCTCCCAGCATTCCCCCTTGAAGTCACCTACCACTTCACCATTCCTTTAGTTTTCCCTCCCTTTTCCTCCTTTCTACCCATACCATCAGGTCCTTTCTCACATCCCTTTCTCCCCTACCACTCTTCACTACCTCCCTCCTTTCCCTCATTCTATCATTCCCTTCCTGACTTACCACTCATTCTTCCCTTCATCCCTTCCAACCACTACACCCCATCCTTACCTCTTTCAATCCTTCCCCTACCACTCCACCTTGCCTCCCCTCCCACACACACCCATCCTTACCTCTTTCAATCCCTCCTCTACCACTCCGGCTTTCACCCCCTCCCTTTCGACCCCCCCCCCTCACGCAGAAGGGTGCCAGAGCCGTCCTCCTCCACAAATGGAGTGGCAGGATCCCCGCCAGATCCTCCCACCCGTTCCGATGAATTACAGGAGGCGCTGGATGCGATCATATAGACATTAGGCTCAGGGCAATTACACCGAGCGGCCGCCGGGATCTGCCAGGGCCGTCTGCTGCCTCTCTCCGTTTGTTGACACCCTTCCCTGCCCCTTCGTCCCTTCCCCTCTCCTCTCTCTCCTGCCTCACTCAGCATCTCAACCCTTCCCTCCCCTCCCTGCCTACCTCTCTCTCTTTCTCTCTTCCCGTTTGTTGTCACCATCCCTTCCCTTCCTTGCCCTTCCATCTTCCTTCTCCCTCGCCCCTCACCTCCTCCCTGCAGTAGTCTCCCCTCCCTCCATGCATCATATCACCCCACCCCTTCCCTCCTTACCTACCTCTCTCCCCCTGTCTGTTGCCACCATTCCTTCCCTTCCCCTTCCTCTCATCCTCCTCCTTCTCCATACCCCCTCACCTCCTTCCTTGCCCCACCTTGAAACCTCTCCCTATTTGTTACCCTTTTCAGTCCTACCTCATAAATCCCTACCCCCCATTCTCTCCCTCCCTCTCCTTCTACTCCTTTAGTCTCCATTCCCTTCCTGCCTCATGCCGGCACTCCCTGCTACCTGTTACTCCTAATCTTCCCCTTTCAACCCTGCCTGCCTCATTGTAACCCCCTCCCTTCGCCTCATATCGCACCCCCCCTCCGCTTCTTTCTCCGTCCCCCAGCCTCACCCCCGCCCTATTCTCCCCCCTCCTCCTCCCCCCCCCCCTCATCCCTGTGCTCCCCCATCCCTTCACCCCTTACCCTGTCCCTTCTTCCTCCCTACGCCCCTCCTTCCTCATATGTATCTTGCCATATACCTATTCCCTATGTGTCCCGCCCATCCCTTCCCCGCCCTCCCCCTCCTCCCTGTGTACCCAGCCCCATCCCATCGCTTCCTACCTCCCTCCTTCCAAATGTATCCCATCCCTAAGTCCCCATCCTTCTCTCCTTCCTGTGTACTTTGCCCCATCTCCACCCCCTATGTGCCCCGCCTCATCCCTTCCCCCCGCCCTCTCCACCCGTCCCTCCCCGTGCCCCTTGCCCTCCCGAGCCCCCACACGAAGCACCGCCGCCACCAATCTCCGTGAACCAGCATATTAACGCCGGTCAATTGTGTTTGGACGGCGTGACCCAAATTAATGCCCCGCCATCACCTGGATTTGCTGCTGCTGGTGTTAATGCTTGTTTGCCCCCCCCGACGCCACCGTGCCGCCGCCGCCACCGTCACCGCCGCCGTCATCCCCCCCCCTCCCCCCCCCCTTTCCACCCCATGTCAGTCCTCGGCTCAGGCTCGTGTGAAGTGCTTGGTGTGTGTGTGTGTGTGTGTGTGTGTGTGTGTGTGTGTGTGTGTGTGTGTGTGTGTGTGTGTATTTCTCTCTCTCTCATCTTTATCTTTCTGTATATTTTTTTTTCTTTACTGTTTTTTGTTTTGTTTTATTCCTCTCTCTCTCTCTCTCTCTCTCTCTCTCTCTCTCTCTCTCTCTCTCTCTCTCTCTCTCTCTCTCTCTCTCTCTCTCTATCTCTCTCTCTCTCTCTCTCTCTCTCTCTCTCTCTCTCTCTCTCTCTCTCTCTCTCTCTCTCTCTCTCTCTCTCTCTCTCTCTCTCTCTCTCTCTCTCTCTCTCTCTCTCTCTCTCTCTCTCTCTCTCTCTCGTCCTCTAACCCCCCTCTCTCCCTAACCCCCTCCTCCCCCCCCTTCCATCCCCTCCCCCCTTCGTCGTGGCCTGAAGCTTCACGTTGGCGGTAATTCGTACCTCGACTCCTAAGGGGGACCCCAAATTGGATCTCCTTTAAGGGCGTCTCGAGCTGGATGGTGACAGGAGGAGGATTGACAAGTATGCCACAGGGGTGAGGGGGGTATGAGGGAGGGAGGTGTGTCAGTCTCTCTCTCTCTCTCTCTCTCTCTCTCTCTCTCTCTCTCTCTCTCTCTCTCTCTCTCTCTCTCTCTCTCTCTCTCTCTCTCTCTCTCTCTCTCTCTCTCTCTCTCTCTCTCTCTCTCTCTCTCTCTCTCTCTCTCTCTCTCTCTCTCTCTCTCTCTCTCTCTCTCTCTCTCTCTCTTTCATTTCCTCTCCTTTCCTTCCTTCTTTTTCCTCCTCTTGTCTTCCTTTCCTTTATTTCCATTCTTATTCTTTTTTTTTCTTTCTGCCCTTTCCTTTTCCTTCTCTTCCTATCCTTTCCTTTTCTAGATTCTTATCCTTCTCATTTATCTCTCCTATCCATCTTCTACCTCATTCCTTCCATACCTTTCTTCTCCTCCTTGCTCTTCCTTTTTTCCTCCTTCATGTCAAGTGGCTAAACGGACGCCTATATAGTTACAAAAGGGCAAGTGGTCACCTTAATGATCGCCTTTCTTCCCCTTGTATCTTGTGCCTAACCAAACTTTGCTTCTTAAACGCAATATCCTTCGTTCTTGTGTCCTGATCCTTCGTTCTTGTGTCCTGATCCTAACTAACCCCGCTCCTTAAACGCAATATCCTTCGTTCTTGTGTCCTGATCCTAACCTAACCCCGCTCCTTACACGCTATGTCCTTCGTTCTTGTGTCCTGATCCTAACCTAACCCCGCTCCTTAAACGCAATATCCTTCGTTCTTGTGTCCTGATCCTAACCTAACCTCGCTCCTTAAACGCAATATCCTTCGTTCTTGTGTCCTGATCCTAACCTAACCCCGCTCCTTAAACGCAATATCCTTCGTTCTTGTGTCCTGATCCTAACCTAACCCCGCTCCTTACCCGCTATATCCTTCGTTCTTGTGTCCTGATCCTAACCTAACCCCGCTCCTTACCCGCTATATCCTTCGTTCTTGTGTCCTGATCCTAACCTAACCTCGCTCCTTAAACGCAATATCCTTCGTTCTTGTGTCCTGATCCTAACCTAGCCTCGCTCCTTAAACACCAATATCCTTCGTTCTTATGTCCTGATCCTAACCTAACCTCGCTCCTTACGCAATATCCTTCGTTCTTGTGTCCTGATCTAACCTAACCCCGCTCCTTAAACGCAATATCCTTCGTTCTTGTGTCCTGATCCTAACTAACCGCTCCTGACCCGCTATATCCTTCGTTCTTGTGTCCTGATCCTAACCTAACCTCGCTCCTTAAACGCAATATCCTTCGTTCTTGTGTCCTGATCCTAACCTAGCCTCGCTCCTTAGACACTATGGCCTCCGTTCTCGAGTCCTGTGCCTTGTCTAACCCCCACCTCCCTGCCAACACTTCTTTTCCCCTTCCTTTTGTTCCCCTTCAACTCCAACATTTAGACCCTATTCTCTTCCTTTCTTTCTACTCTTTCCATTTCATCTCACTCACCTCAATACCATCTACGCTTCCTTTCACCTCCCTTTTTTTTCCATTCAACTCCAGCATCTATCCTTTTCATTCCCTTCCTTTCTTTCTTCTACTCTTTCCATCTCATCCCAGTCCCCTCAACACCACCTATGCCTCCTCTCACATTCCTTTTCTTCCCTTCATTTGTCCCCTTATTATGCTTCGTTCATGTCAAGGCATTTAGTTTAGTTTTTCTGTTCAAGGGAAAGAATCAGTAACAATAGCTTCAGAATTCCTTCATAAAGCATCCGATATGATGATGATGATGATGATGATGATGATGATGAAAAAGATGATGATAATGAAATAATAATAACATAGTCAGGAATGTACTCACCTCAATACACCGATGTTTCCTTCTTCCTCCTCCTCCTTTCGCAATCTGTCGACAATATCCCAACATTAATAATAATAATAATAATAATAATAATAATAATAATAATAATAATAATAATAATAATAATAATAATAGTAATTGTCACGTATTTAGCTAATAATATTTTCCATCTGTGTTATCAATGAAAGTAAAGAGTATTTGTACGAAGAAAACTCAGACACACCAAAAAAAGTAACAAAATTCATACAGGTATCACCAACTCATTACACACACACGTACAGATTAAGGCATATTAGATTAATGATATATCCATCTCTTTGATCGTATAACCACCTATAACAATGACGAGCTCTAGATCTTATTTACGTGGAGAGATTGCATGCACCCGCTTTCGAAATCGGAGCCTGGCACTTGTCTATTTACCTATCGACCTACATATCTACCTGCCTCCTTTCTTTCCCAGTCTTATTTCATGGCCCCCTTTCCTTTCATACTCTATTTTTCTTTCTACCCCTTCCTTTTCCTTCTCTTCCCTCTTTTTCCTTTCCTTTTCGTACCCTTCTCATATATCTTTTTTTTCAGAGGCAGCGGAAAAAGGGGTGACGAGCGACAGGGAAGACGGTGCAACTGCCCTACGAGAGAAAGGAGATGCAGGAAAGGTTCTTAGATACCAGTCGAGTAACAGCAGGATGCACGTAAGGGGGCGATGGAAAACGGAACACCAAAAATAACACACTTCAGCGATGAAAATAAAAATCGCAAAGCCTGAAACTGTTATGAAACTGAAGAACCAAGTACAAAGTAGAGGGAATAAAGATAAGATAGAGATTTAGGCGGGCAGTAGACATCCGCAAAGGGCCCCGCAGAACGAGTCAGGACCATCATAGCATCTGCACCACGGAGCCGAAAAGAGCTGAAGGAAAGGAAGAAGAAAGAAAAGCCCGACGGAGCAACGGCCTTCATCTCGCCCGCTGAAAAGTGAACCCATAAAAATACTTTCGAGTTGCGGCTCTTCTTGTGGCTGTCATCCGGCGGGAGGGGGTTGGAGGAGGGGGGGAGGGAAGGGGAGGGGAGGAGAAGGAGGAGAGAGAGATAAGAAGAGTGGGAGAGGGAGGGAAGGAGAGTGGGAATGTAAGAGCGAGAGGAAGAGAAATGGAGAAGGAAAGGAGCGATGGAGAAGAGAGAAAAGGGAAAGGAGAAGGAACAGGGAAAGGAAATGAAGGAAGGAAGAGGATGAGGGAGAGGAAAAGGAAGGAAAGAAAGAGGAAAAGAGAGGGAATAGGAAAGAAGAGAAAGGGAAAGGGAAAGGGAGAAAAGATGAGCAAAGTGAGTGGGAGAAAAAGCAAAAAAAAGAAGGAAAAGGAGAAAAGGAGAGAAAGGGAGAAGAGAGCAAGGAGACGGAGAGGAAAGGAGGGAGGAGAGAGCCAGCAGAAGGAAAGAGCAGCTACCTACCTACCTACTTACCTACCTACCAGCTTGAGAGAGAGGGAGGGAAAAAAAAAAAAGAGGAAGAAAATTGTTAGCTTTTAATTTGCTCGGTGATTTTTGAAGTTGCCTCGATCCCATTTGTGGCGATGTTCATCTTTTTGGCGGCGACGCGACGCTGCGGGGACTCGTTAGCTCTTCGCCGCGTATCAAAGGCAGAAGAGAGAGGAAGAACGAAGACCGACCAAGAGACCGACAAACCGACCGACCGACCGCTATATACTCACCCTCCACCCGCCATCCGCCACCAACTCCTTCCTTTGAGCTCAGAATGTTGGTTTTTAATTTCCCAAGCCATCAGCTGCTTCTACAGAGACGGGCAGCAGCAAAGCGAGACGATATGCTCCGCTGGTCATGTCCTTCCCTCTTGTGGGCTCTTGAGGGAGGCGAAGACGCGGGAGGAAGTGGGCCGCGATGGACATTCTGACGGACGATGGACGGGACTTGGCTACCCATCAAAACGTTAAGTGTGGACGCTGGAAGGGAGGGAAAAGGTACTATTATAGGAGACGACTTTATGGGTGAACAGACTCCTCTTTCTTCTTTTTTCTTGTCTTTCTTCTTCTGTTAAAGGCGAAAGGAAGAGAAAATGAGTGGGAGAAAAAGGAAAGGATAGAGAGAGGGAAAGGGAAAGGGGAGGAAATGATGAGAAGAAGAGGGAGATGGAAAGGAAGGGGAGAGAGAGATAAGAAGGTTGGGAGATGGAAGGAAGCTGAGAGGCAAAGATGAAAAAGTGACACAGATGAAACTACTGTAAAAGAGTTGCAAGGAAGGAAAGAAGGAAGGAAGGAAGGAAAAACGGAAGGAAGGAAGCAGAGAAAGAAGAAGACGAAATTTGCCTACCCTTCAAAACGTTAAGTACGTATAGATGTCGAAAGGAAGAAAAAATTACTCGGTGGCGACTTTTTTAAAGGAGAACAAACTTTATTCCCCTGGACTCAGTGACGTTGTTAAGTGATAAGTGTCTCTCCTCTTCCCTACTGACGGACGGGACTTAAAAATCGTGTTCAAGTATGTTAAAGGGAAATTAAGTGAATCTGTTTGGTGGTGAGCGATCGTTTTCTTTTTCTTTGATCTCAGGGTGGAGGCAGCATCGAAATATTGGGTAAAGTTGAAGAGGAATAACAAATTGGTGAAACCGATCAAGATATAATATAGTCTCTCTCTCCCTCTCCTTCCCCTCATCCCCTTCCCTTCCCTTCCCTTCCCTTCCCTTCCCTTCTCTTCTCTTCTCTTCTTTTCTCTCCTTTCCTCTCCTCAAGTGAATGAAGTCCTGTTCTCTCATGTCTTGTGTCTCTAACCTCATCTCAACCCTATCATCCGTGCTTGTCCGTTCTATCTTACATCCCAACTCCTCTTTATCCCAACTCCATCCCTTCTCTCCCTCCTCTATCATCTCCCCTTCTTACCCACTACTTCCTTTCCCCCCCTCCTCTCCCTCCTCTTCCCCCCTCCCCCCACTTCATCTCGGTGGGCGGGTTTCTTCGAGATGAGCATCAGTCTTCGGGATGAAAAGGTATTTCTTTTGCGGAAATTACTGCAGACGAACATATTAAAGGCATCTTCAAAAGAGACACATTTCCCGGGATTAATATCACAGAGAACCGGAGCAGCAGCAGCCATGGCGGGAGGAAGGCTTCTCGTATCTCTTCCTCCTCCTCCTCCTCCTCCTCCTCCTCCTCCCCTCGTCGTCGTATTCCAGATGGCTTCCCCGGGTTCCTGGAGTGGGGGAGTACGGGAAGGGAGGGGAGGAAGAGAAGGAGTAGGAGGGAATGAAGAGGGGAGTGAGGGGAGGGAGAGTGATGTGAGGGGAAGGAGAGGAAAGAGAGAGGAGCATGAGGAGGAGAGGGGTACAAGGGGAAAGATAGATAGCTGGGAGGTAAAGAAGATGAAAAATGTGAGAAAGAGAGAGGAAGGAAATGTAAAGGGAGGTGAGGAAGGAAGGATGGATGGAAGGAAGGAAAGAAGCAGAAAAAGAAGAAAGATTAAAGCAAGAAGTTTTGAGGAGAAAGAGATATAGATAAACAAACAGAGATGGATAAATATGAAATGCAGATGTGGAAAATAATAAAAATGAAAATAAAGAGATACTAAGATATTACAGAATGAAATAAACGACCCAATAAATGAATGATGCAGACAGGTCAACATAGACAAATAAGGCGTAAGTTAATAATAACCATGAAAGAACCTAGAGATTATATAATGCAGTCTCTCTCTCCCTCTCCTTCCCCTTCTCCAATCCCCTTCCCTTCCCTTCCCTTCCCTTCTCTTCTCTTCTCTTCTCTTCTCTTCTCTTCTCTTCTCTTCTCTTCTCTCCTCTCCTCTCCTCTCCTCTCCTCTCCTCTTCTCTCTCTCTCTCTCTCTCTCTCTCTCTCTCTCTCTCTCTCTCTCTCTCTCTCTCTCTCTCTCTCTCTCTCTCTCTCTCTCTCTCTCTCTCTCTCTCTCTCTCTCTCTCTCTCTCTCTCTCTCGCTCTCTCTCTCTCTCTCTCTCTCTCTCTCTCTAATGTCTCCAGGCGCCGCCACAGTACATTGAGACGCCTGGATCCAGCTTTTGTGTGTGTTTAATCGCATTACAAAGAGGAGAGAGAGAGAGAGGAGGAAGGGAAGGGGAGGGGAGGCGTGAAGAGAAACAGACAGGTTGAGGTGTGGGGAGGGGGGAAGATGAATGTGGCGGAGGAGGAGGAGGAGGAGGAGGAGGAGGAGGAGGAGGAGGAGGAGGAGAAGGAGGAGATGGGTAAAGGGAGGGAGGTTGAGGAGAGCAGTGACATGTGTAAACGAGAAAAGGGAGAGAAAGAAGGAGGGAGAAGGCAGGAGGAGGAGGAGGAGGAGGAGGAGGAGGAGGAGGAGGTATGATTGTAAAGTGCCAGGATTGAGGAAGAAAAGAAATAATGATACACATCCGTCTGTCTGTCTGTTTATCTGTCTTTTTATCTATCTGTCTGCCTGTTTGTCTGTCTACCCGTCTATCTATCTATATATCTGTCTCTCTATCTATCTATCTATCTCTATTTCATTAAGCGCAAAATACGTGGAAATAGTTAACTCCACATCGTTCCGTAATATCTTTTTTGGAGGGATTATCTTGAGAGCGAGAGTAAAGGAAGGAGGGAGGAGGAGGAGGAGAAGGGAGAAGGAAGGAAAACGTAATGTCCAGGAAGAGGAGGAGGAGGAGGAGGAGGAGGAGGAGGAGGAGGTTGATCTGAGGGATGATCTGTCAAAAGGAGGTCCGATAGTTGATGAAAAGGAAGGAAAGATGAGACGGGACAAGATAGGTAAGAGTGGCCAGATTTTAGAGACAGATAGATAGATAGATAGATAGATAGATAGATAGATAGATAGATAGATAGATAGATAGATAGATAGATAGATAAACAGATAAGTAGGTTAGTAAATATAGAGGGACACAAATGGAAAGATATAAACAGATAGATAGATAAATAGAGAGAGAGAGAGATGTTGCTGGGATATAAATGATGTTAAGAGGACGAAGAGGAAGAGGAAGACGATGAAGATGAAGACGAAAGGAAAGACGAAGATGACGAGGAAGAGGACGAAGATGAATGGAAAGAAGAAAACGAAGAGGAAGAGGAAGACGAAGAAGATGAAGACGAGAGGAAAGACGAAGATGACGAGGAAGAGGACGAAGACGAATGGAAAGAAGAAAACGAAGAGGAAGAGGAAGACGAAGAAGATGAAGACGAGAGGAAAGACGAAGAGGAAGACGACGACTAAAAGAAAGACAAAGATGACGAGGATGAAGATGAATGTGAAGAAGATGAAGATGATGAGGAAGAGGACAAAGGTAAAGAAGAAAGGAAGAGGATGAAAACAAAAGGAATGAAGACGAAGATGATGAGGATGAGAAAAGGACGATGACAAAGGGGATGAAGACAGAGAGGATGATCAAGACGAAGAGGAAGAGGAAGAAGAGGAAGAGGAAGCGTCTGTGTCCTTGGGTGTCCATATTTAAACGTAAGTAATTCATAAACGCTTAATCTACACTCTCTCTCTCTCTCTCTCTCTCTCTCTCTCTCTCTCTCTCTCTCTCTCTCTCTCTCTCTCTCTCTCTCTCTCTCTCTCTCTCTCTCTCTCTCTCTCTCTCTCTCTCTCTCTCTCTCTCTCTCTCTCTCTCTCTCTCTCTCTCTCTCTCTCTCTCTCTCTCTCTCTCTCTCTCTCTCTCTCTCTCTCTCTCTCTCTCTCATTCATATGCAGGAGAAAGGACGAGTCAATCAGCATCCTGTTACTCTCCCTCACTCACTCGCTCACTCTCTCACTCCCTTTCTCTGCTCACTCCTCCTCCACCCTTCCCAGGCGTCATTGGCAGCCCTTCCATCCCTAACACTCTCACTTTTATCTTCTGCAAATCTGTGTGTGTGTGTGTGTGTGTGTGTGTGTGTGTGTGTGTGTGTGTGTGTCCGTGGTTATCTGTTCGTCTGGTTGTACACACACACACACACACTTCCCCACACACACCTCCCCCCCAACCCCACACACACACAAACCTCCACCTCTTAACAAACACATACGTAAACAAACATAACATCTAACCCTTTATACACCTCAACACACACACCTTCCCGCATCACCAAACACAATCTTCTTTAGTATTCCGTAACCTTCCCTTCCTTCACCACACACACACGCACACACACACACACACCTGCGTCTGCCCGTTCCTTCCTTCCTTCCCTGCCTTGCCTTGCGACGTAGCCAGACACGCTCCGACAATTTCCTCGGCTAATTGTACGTCACTTGGATCGATGCGACTAAACGAGTTAGTGCAGATTTGCAAAATTTCGTTGAGGAGCGAGTGTCAGTTCGTGGGACAATCATTGTCTGGTTAATGTGGTTGGGACGACGAGCACCACGACCTGAGGTCGACGGTGATGGAGGAGATGGAGGAGGTGGAGGAAGTTTGGGGGTAGGAGGCGGAGGGAGGAGGCGGAGGAGGAGGAGGGAAGGAAAGGGAGAAGGAAGATTAGGATAAGCATGAAAAGGAGGACACTAAGACGATGCAGATGAGAAGAGGAAGAGGGAGTTAGCAGCCACAGGAGGAGGAGGAGGAGGAGGAGGAGGAGGAGGAGGAGGAGGAGAATAAACATGAAAAGGAGGACACCATAAGACGATGCAAATGAGAAGAAAAGGAAGAGAGATAGAGGAGGAGGTGGAGGAGGAGGAAGATTAGGATCAGGATGAGGAGGAGGAGGAAGATGAGGGCACACATGAAAAGGAGGACACTGGAAGATGATGTAAATGAGAAGGGGACTAGTGAGGGAGAAGGAGGATGAAGATAAGAACACAAGGAAGAGTAGGAGGGCGAAGATGGTAAGGACGAAGAAGATGAGGAGAAAGTGGATAAAGAAGCTGATGATGATGATGAGGAGGAGGAGGAGGAGGAGGAGGGGCAGGAGGAGGAAGACAAGGCTGATGAAGAAGAAGAGGATGTATAATGACAGCAGAGAAGAAGAAAGTAAAAGGGAAATGACGTAGGAAAACTAGGAGGAATAGAAAATGGAGAACCGGACACAAGAAGAAAACTGGGGGGGGGAGGACGATTATGGTGATGACGATGATGATGATGATGATGAGGAGGAGGAGGAGGTATAGTCCTTCCGCAGACGCTCCAAATACTTCCCCTTTTGTCCTAATACTTTCTTTCGTTATCTAACAATCCAACAATCTATTTCTGACTTCAAGTACTTTCTTAGCTGACAGTCCAATCGTCTATTACCAAGACTCCAAACAGTACTTAACCTTGCTGACATTTCTATAGTTTTTTTGCTTCTCTTTTCTTCTTTCCTCTCCTCTTCCCTTTCCCATGATCCCTTTCTTTTTTTTTTCTCCCCTTCTCTGCCTCCCCTCACCGGTCCCTCCTCCTCCCCTTTCTTCCTCCCTGACTTTGCACCCCTCAACCTCCTCCTCCCTCATAGACCTCATCCCCTTCCTCTCCCTGCCTCCCTAGCCTCACCCCTTAGCTCCTCTGCGCCCCTTCCTCCACCAGGCTGCCTCCACCCTCCATGACCCTCGTCTGAGCCGCCTGTGTGTATGGATGTCACCACACTGTGAACATTGGCATTTTCTACAAACCCAGACCCCATTGTCATGCATGAAAACACCAGCCGAGGGATGTGGCAATTGTTTTGTTTTTTGACACACACGCTTGGGTTTGCCTGCCTGTGTGCTCTGGAATACCACCACATGACCCTGTTCCTTCCTGCCTTCCTTCCCCCGACAATGGAAATACATAGAAGAGGATAAAAGCGAAGAGATGATCACCTCACCATCTCTCCATACGTGAAAGAATCTCGCTCTCCCATCTTTGCCTCAACCGGCGTGACAGTGATGTGACGTTGACGAACATCCATTCTGACTGACAGGCGTTGATCAAGAGAGAGAGACAGACATAAAGGTGTGAATAAAATGGATAAAGACAAGTTATTAGATTCGGGGTGAGCATACATAGTTAGATAGACGAACCAAAAGAAATATAAAAAGGTATAACAAAAGATGTGTGCGTCAATAACTACTAGGTATTATGTAGTGGTAGTACAGATGCCGGTAAAAGTACGACTAGCGGTGAACACTAAAAAAAGTGATGATAATAGTAATAATAAGGGAGGAGAAGGAACCAAACTGTAAAAATTTGTCCACGCTCCGGAACAAACACGAAAAGACTTCTCTAATAAGCTGAGGAGGTTCCGGGGTGAAAGGGCGGAAGGTTAGAGAAATGAAGCGATGCGGCGTAGAATATTACGCCGCCACTCTGATCACGGGGACAGGTGAATAGATACGGACAGAAAGATAGATAAACAATTAGATAGATAGATAGATAGATAGACAGAATGATACATAGATACAAATGGACATGGAATAGATAAATAAATCGTTAATATAGATGGATACAAAGATAGATAGATAGATAGATAGGAGATAGATAGATAGATAAATAGATAGATAGATAGATAGATAAATAAGTGGATAGATAGGTAGGTGTGTGTGCGTGTGTGTGTGTGTGTGTGTGTGTGTGTGTGTGTGTGTGTGTGTGTGTGTGTGTGTGTGTGTGTGTGTGTGTGTGTGTGTGTGTGTGTGTGTGAGTGAGCGTTCTTGTGTAAGGGGAAAACGAAGGGCAAGAGAGAGAGAGAGAGAGAGAGTGGGTGAGTGGAGTGTGTAGGAATCAGTCGAGTTAACGGTCGGACACAGGCAGGGAAATATTGGAAATGGAGAGGGAGGAAGGCATGCAGGCGTGGCTAGGCACAGAAAATAGAAGACACGCGCTAATACAGTTAAGAAATAGTTGAGCTTTGTGTTTTGGCCAGAACAATTGACTTCAGGGCCAACTAACAGGATCAATGTGTGTGTGTGTGTGTGTGTGTGTGTGTGTGTGTGTGTACAAATTCTACCCATCTTCCTATTTCGGGTTTTCATTTAATTTCAACGTCACAATACCTGACCACAGAATTACCTCTCCCTGTGGCCCTTCAGCCCCTCCCCTCCCCTCCACCGCCATCCATAGCATCTCCTTGTCTCTCACTTCCTCCTTCCCCACTACTCCTCCCTCCCACACCCTCGTAATTCCGTCCCCACCGCCTCCTCCCCCTCCTTCCTTCCATCCCCTCACAACTCTATCAGTGTTGTGTGGTAGTCGTCTATATCAATTGATAGGGGCCCCAGGGATGCGTGTCTTACAATAAACTCATTCTTCGTTACAGATGAGAAGAGACGGACAGCACATCCCTCCGCCAGTGCAGCAAAACATCCGTCGAACAACGATGTAAGGATCATTTTTTACCACTTACGAGGAGACGTGTTTGCTTCGGTCACCCGTAAAACCCTGGCACATAAGCCCGTTTTCTCGTTCCAGCGCCATACACTTGTCTTTCTCCTGATAAACCACCTGTTGAGGATTTTCACAGAAGCTTCGGATGGTTTTCCTTCTGCGGTTTCTCTTCGTTTTTCCTTTTCTCGCCTGACGTCTGACTTCCGACACCACAATAACGGGCTCTGTAGTAATGAGGTGCACCGCGGGCAGACGGGCGAGTGTAATAACTTCTCCGCAGGCAACCTTTAGCACCGCCCCTCTCCTGTGTTGTGCTCGCCCCCGGCCCTGGATCATAAGATTACACTTCCCACTCAACTCTGTGACAAGATGAGACCCTTGCCCAGTTCCTCCAAGGAAAGATGCCGTGATTGTACAGGATACCACATGTTTGTCGTCTAAATTTTTCGCCCTCATAGCAAGATGGACTGAGGTTCCGGCAGGAGCAGGAGGGCAAGACGTGCATAAGGTGCCAACCTGGGTTTCCCTAAACAGTATGGAGCAATGGTCTTCAAACTTTCAGGATGGGAATCAGTTTGAGTTTATGTCATTATCATGAGACACCGTTGCACGGGACGTCATTTCCAATGCCAACTTTCGCCTCGGAACGCAGAGATAGCTCCTATCAAATCATGAAGTTAAAGCTCCAAACTCCGGTGCATTTTGATTCACGAACATATCTGTAAAAGTCAGAGTGGAGACCTGTGAAAGTATATATCTCAAAATGGCGTGTTTGGATATATAGGGACATGCAGCACAGGCAGTGTGCGCTTCCGAGTTTTAATGCTTCAGCTTCTTGGACTACCATATAAGCCCGGAAGGGAGATGGAGCTGCTTTATTATAACATCCATGATAGGATCCTGCATTTGCATGGTCTTGAGCATAGAAATACATGGTTATACAAGGACCCTTGAGTAAATTATATAGAGGGCGTCTCGACTGGAGAACATACAAAAAATTCTCAAAACTCTTGCACTGCACGGACTTAGGAGCAGTAATACATGACTCAACAAAGACGTGACCAAGGGCAAAAAGGACGCCAGGGGGCATACAGACCGATGGACACCTGGCGCGGAGGCGTGGGGGAAGGTGGCGTTACAAAAAGAGTCCGCGGCCTGCCACTTGAGTAAATTAATCTGCAGGATCCATTGAGGGCCAGTAATAAGGGCGAAGATTAAGGAGCAGGCTCCAGGACACACGTAGGGGAGAGTCAGGCAGCATCCGCAGGACCCCCCATCCTCTACAATGTTCCACTCCAACTTTGATGAACCCGGCCGCCATACCAAGCCTCAGAGGCGTAACCCTCCACCCAGCCCTGCACGACTCCGCCCTCACACTCGGCTCGGAACTTAGGAAGGTCCGCCATAACCGCCCCCTCCCAAGCTGCGTCCCGGAGGATAAAGAAAATAAGTCAGGAGTGGAAATTCCTGCCACCGGAAGGTATTCACCTATCTACGTATACATCTACCTATCTACCTATGTATCTATCTTTCTATCTATCCCTGTATATATATTTCTCGACCCTTTACAAAAATTTTCAGTCTGTCATTTTGTCTTTCGCTGCTAACCTATCTATCTATTCATCCACGTATCAATCTATATAGCTTTATAAATCTATCTATCTTCTTATCCACGTATGTATCACTCTATCTATCTACCCTTCCATCTATTTCTGTACCTATATTGCTCGCTCACTCGCAACCATTTTCAGCGCTGGTTAAACCTTCCCTTCCCGATCGGTTAGGGTTCGCTGCCTGCGTGGGGCGTTGCAACAATTGTGAGCCGCTCTGTCTCTCTACGGCTCTCATGCTGCACTCCACTCTCCGAAGCCTCATCTCTTAGTCAATATATTCCTCTTACTCACTCTCTCTCTCTCTCTCTCTCTCTCTCTCTCTCTCTCTCTCTCTCTCTCTCTCTCTCTCTCTCTCTCTCTCTCTCTCTCTCTCTCTCTCTCTCTCTCTCTCTCTCTCTCTCTCTCTCTCTCTAGTCTATCTATTTATCTATCTATCTTCTTTTGGTGCGTTATCTCTTCCTTTGTCCTTCTTTTCCTCATTCTACTTCATCTTCGCCTCCTCTTTTAACTTCTCTTCTTCTCTTGGTTCCTCCTCCTCTGAGTATAACACCTTTCTCATCTTCTATACTATATTTTCTTTCTTCTTTTCTTTCTTTTCTTTCATCCTCCTCCTTCTCTTTATCCTTTTCCTCCTTCTTCATTACTTTTGGATCTTCTCTCATCTCTTCACTGCCCTTCATCTCCTTTTCATTCTTTTCACTCTCCAGCATTTCACATTTTTAACCGATTTCACCCCTCTTTACCCTCCTCCTCCTTTCCTTTCCTTCCCTTTTTTTCTCGTCTCATCTCTTTCCCTACTCTCCTCCTCCTCCTACTTCTCTTTCTCCATCTCCTTTTTTCCCTCGTCTTCTCCTCCTCCCTCCTATAAATCACCTTGTTTTTCTCCTCAACCAGTGCTCCCTCGCTCTCTTTCCACATCTTTTTCAGGGTGATCTTTTTGTCGTTACACGTTCTGGACACACTTTGATTCCAAGGCCTTCAGAAAACGAGTCGCGCCACCTTCCCGAAGTCACGAAGGATTACACATTGGGTCGCTTCTTCTTCACAGCTAGATATACACGTACCTAACAGACAGATAGCAGGAGGCATAGAGATTATAGTACAGTTAAGAGGTTTGGAAATGAGTGACGAGGGTAATGTTAATAGAGAAAAGGGTCGTCGTGGGGAAACTTGGAAGAACAGGGATGTACAATGCTCTCTCTCTCTCGCTGCCTGTACTAACGACGCTTCTTGAGGAATGGGATAGCAAATGAATAGTAAAGTAAAAATCACACGTTCAGAGAGAGAGACAGACGGACAGACAGATGGACAGACAGACAGACGCCTCCGAGTTTCGTAAAAGGCAGGAGTCAGGAGTCAGTCGGCGTCTTTCAGCAGCTCGCGTCTAAAGTTTAGGGTTGCGTCAGAATGATGATCAAGTTCTTACTCGCCGTGGCAGCCTCGAGGGAGCGAGTCTCGGCGAAGAGAGGGAGTTATCGTGAGCCTTTGAAGCGTTTACTTGTGTCTGTCGCGTTACGTGTTAGAGTTTCGGAAAGAGAACTACTCCTCCTCCACCTCCTCTACGACCCTTTGCCCCCTTTCCAGCAGGTGTTTCTTTTAACGGCAAAGGGAGCAGCTCAAAGGTAGGCTAAGTGTATCAAGGGACTACCTTTGACAGTCAGTGTGTAGAGGATCAAAGATGTCAGAAATGAATAACGTATCAAGTGTTCTGATCGCCTGTCGGATGAGTGCCTGTAGAGTGGGAGCCTTTAGATCCATCGTCCACAGGAACAAAGAAAGAAAGGAAAATTATTGTTAAAAGATTATAAGAAAACAGATATATGCCTACGAGGAAACGCTTGAGACAGTAGCAAAGAACGAAAGAAAAATGATAAGAAAACAATATATAAGCCTACAAAGCAACCTCTAAAGAAACAGTAGGAAGGGAGGGAAGGAAAATTAATGTTAAAAATGATAGGGAAAGAGAAATATAAGGCAAAGAGGAAACACTTAAAACTATAGGAAAGAAGGAAAGGCAAATTAAAGTAAAGAAAGTAAGGAATTAAAGAGAGAAAGGGAGGTAAAGAAAGCTAAGCAAGGAAAGAAGGAAAGAAAGAAAGGAGGAGGAGGAGAGACGGGAAGAAAAAAGAAAAGAGAAAAAAAGGAAAAAGAAGGGAAAGAAGGAAAAGCAGGATAAAGGTAAATTAAGATAAAGAAAGAATGGAATTAAAGAGAGAAAGAGAGGTAAAGACAGCTAAACAAAGAAAGAAGGAAAGAAAGAAAGAAGGAGGAGAGGAGAGACGGGAGGAAAAAAGAAAAGAAAAAGAAAGGAAAAAGAAGGGAAGAAGGAAGAGCAGGATAAAGGAGCACCAGCAAATTAACGATAAGAGATAATAAGAAAACATCGGAGCACTAAACGTCAAGGTCTCGGGCGACCGAGGACACCCAGCGGCCTCATGTTCATTGCCGGGACAACGATAATTGCCTGCGCTACGTATTGCCTCGCGTCCATTCCTTTGGGTGATTGGTGATAGCGGAGGTGGTGGTGACAGGGAAGATTGTAGTGACTGGCGGACGTGGTGGGAGTAGTGGGGGTAGGAATAGAAGTGGTGGTGACTGTGGTGATGGTGCGGTGGTGGGTCTGTAAATATCGACAATCACTCTCGGCCCAGCGCGTGAGTGGCAGATCTGGGGAGGTGGTGAGCGAGGGACGCGAGCTGAGGGGTAGCGAGACAAGAGGGAGGCGAGACGAGACGAGAGCCATTGAGTGCAGAGTTAGTTGGTTGGCCAGTATCGTGGGTGAGCTTGACCGTCAGTGGCATTCGAGTTAGCTTTATTTTTTTATTGAATGTTTTTTTTTTGTGAATATTTGTGTTGGTTTCGTTTAGTTGAGATTATGTTTGTCTGTTTGTTTGTTTGCCTGTGTGTCTGGCTGTTCGTCTGTGTGTGTGTGTGTGTGTGTGTGTGTGTGTGTGTGTGTGTGTGTGTGTGTGTGTGTGTGTGTCTACCTGCTTGTCTGTCTGTCTGTTTGTATGTATATTTGTATGTGTCAGTATATCAATCTAAGTTTATTTTATCTGAATGTCTGTTTGCCTATGTGTATGTCTCTCTCTGTCTGTTTGTCTGTGTCTCTTAGTGTCTGCCTCCCTGTCAATCTGTTTTCTGTCTGCTGAACTAAAAAATAAATAACACTGCTTCATTCGGCCAACTTGAATTGCCAACAAGCTAAATTCCGTTGCAAATCATTCGGAAATATACATAAACACGATGACACTGAACGAAAGCAACACAAACTTAAAAAAACATTCAGTAAAAAGATAAAACTAACCACCAGAATCGCAAACAGAAAAAAATCACGCACCTTCAACCACTCTCCTCTCTCACTCGAGCAACATGAGCAAACCTTCAACATACACATTCAACATAAAAGACAAAACTAAGCAGAACCGCAGAAAAAACGCACCTTCACTCATTATTCTCACCGACGAACATTTGAACATTACCAAACATTCAAACCTTATACATTTACCTTCATCGTAAAAGATAAACCAAAGCAGAACCACAAGCAGAACCACAAACAAAAAAGATCCCACACCTTCAGTAACATCAGCAAACCCGAATTTTCAGAGGCGTGGTCGGTCTTTCTCGACGGCGCGTTTTGACAAGCCGCTGCAGGCACACGGGCGAGTAATCAAATATTCAAAGGACAAATCGAGTGAGGTTCCGGTTTTTCTCTCCCGGCAGTCAGAACGGTTTGCGAAAGTTCCTTCTCCTCCTTGGCTGATGCACGGAAAGGAGGGAAGCAGCAACCCGACTCTAGGACTGTTAGGTTATTAGTGTTTTGTAGGTAAAGGAAGGGTTAAAATATGATGCAGTATGAGGTGTTTAATGTAGATGGCCGAATGTACAGGGAAAGGATTGACAAATGGAAGAGAAGAAAGGAGGAAAGAGATGAAGGAAGATGAGGCAAACGGGAAGGAAAATTGAGTTAAACGGAAGGAGGAAAGAGAGAATGGAAGACAAGGGAGTAAGGAGAGAAGGATGAAAGGGAAGACAAATGAAACAGAAGGAAGGAAGACAAGACAGTGAAAGAAAAGAAAATGGGATAGAAGGAAAGAGGAAAAGGAAGCAGGAAGGAAGACAAGGTTGGAGGGAGAGAAAGATGACAAGAAATGAATAAAAAGGGAAGATGAGGAATGGAGGACAAAGAAGGGCGGAAAGGCAAGAGGAAACAGCAAGGTGACAAGGAAGAAAGGAACGAAAGGCAGGAGGGATAAAACGTAATGGGAAGGAAGGATGGGCAATCAAAAGGAGGAAAAAGATACGGGAGAGAGAAGGGAAGAGAGGGAAGAGAGATGAAGGAAAGATATATGCCGGAAGGAGAAGTAAAAAGAGAATGAAACAAAGGCACAAAAGCTGTCCACTGAAACAAAAGCTAAAAGAAAAAGAAGAAAAAAAAACTCGACCATTAAGTTTGAGAGGAAAGAATTGATTGTCCAGCGCTGTGTGTGTGTCTGTCTGTGTGTGTGTGTGTGTGTGTGTGTGTGTGTGTGTGTGTGTGTGTGTGTGTGTGTGTGTGAAAATAAATCTGACAAACTCCCAAGTGACGGTCCTTCCTCGTTCACTGGCAGCCGATAAATAAGAACACACACACACACACACACACACACACACACACACACACACACACCTGGATATACTTCACAGCCAGCACCACATATCTATACAACCACCATAAGTCACCTTTACCACACCACCACCTCCACTATTCCTGGTGGGTAGAAGAGGGTTGAGAAGAGGTGGAGAAAAGAGAAAAAATAAGGAGAGAGAAATATAGATAGAGAGTAAAAACAAAATAAAAGCAGGGAAAGAGTAAGGATGAGAGAAAGAGGATGCGAGTAAGACAGATAGATATATATAGAGAGACGAAGAAAACAAATAAAAGAAGGGAAAGAGTAAGGTTGAAGGGACTGAAACAGGAGAAATGGAAACTTAGAGGGATTGAAAAGGAAATTGGGGAATATATATTTAAGAAATGTAGGATAGATAGATAGATAGATAGATAGATATGGTGAGAGAGAGAGATGGGGGAAAGCGTCAATCAGTCAGACAAACAGACACATACAGATAAAACAAACAGCTAATTTATTGACCGTACCAAAACATTTAACGAACACATAACATTGTATACACAGCAAAAGTGCAAATCAGACACACACACACACACACACACACACACACACACACACACACACACACACACACGTACATTGACCCCACCACACACACACACACACACACACACACAGTTACCTCCCTCCCTCCACCCCCTCCCCACCACACATACATAGACACCCCCCATACACACACATAAACTCACACACGAACAAAATACTAACAAACAAGCAAGAGGGGAAGGGTATGAGTTAAAGCTGGAGGAAGAGTGAATGCATGTGACCAAAAAAACATGGATATAAAACCTGTAGATCCACCTATTCAACCCATTCACCCCCAACCTCTCCCCGTGGATATGGACCAATGCTGAGGCAGGGAAAGTATGGGAGAAGTGGGAAGAGGAAACAAGGAATGGATGGGAAAGAAGAAAGGAAAAAAGGGAGGGAGGGTGAACTGGAGGAAGAGAAGTTAGGAAGGGAAGGAGGGAAGGAGAGCAAAGAGAAGAAAATAAAGGCAAGGAAGGAAGGAGCTGGAGGAGAAAAATAAATTGTATATGGAGGGAGGGAGTAAAAGCTGGACGAAGATAAAGGAAGTGAAGGAAGGGATTGAAGGAAAATAACAGATTGCATATACGGAACGATGGAAGGCGGGAGGGAAGAGAATAGAGAGGAAGGAAAGGAAGGAGCAGGGAAAAGAAAACAAAGGAGGGAGGGAGGAAAGAAAAGAGAAAGGAAAGGAAAGAAGTAAGGAAAACATATTGTACTGTATGTGAAGGGAAGGAGGGAGGAAGGTAGGAAGGAAAGGAGGGAGGAAGGAAGGTAGGAAGGGAGAGGGTGTTCGGGAGGGAGGTTATTTGCTAGGTAGCGCCAGGAGCTTCGCCAAAACCCAGATGAATGAAATATGGCTTGATAGGGGCGGGTGTTGGTGACCTGATTGCTGTGTGACATGAGTTATAATAGTTGTTTTATTATGACTTTTTCGACGTCCTGTTATGAGTGTGTGTGTGTGTGTGTGTGTGTGTGTGTGTGTGTGTGTGTGTGTGTGTGTGTGTTACTCCAGCACTTTGTTTTTGATGGACCGATATTGCAGTTTTTTCCCCACTTTGTTGTTGGTTTTGTTGTTGTTGTTGTTGTTGTTGTTCGTGGTGGTGATGGTGGTGGTGGTGGTGTTGCTGCTGTTTTACTTGTTGTTATTGTTTCTCTCTCTCTCTCTCTCTCTCTCTCTCTCTCTCTCTCTCTCTCTCTCTCTTTAATAGCACAACATACCAAGCAGACGCATACACACACACACACACACACACACACACACACACACACACACACACACACACACAGTTCATATCTAATGTATATCAGTATTTAGAAAAGAAACATTATTTAATTGGAATATTTTTAGATTTATCTAAGGCATTCGATACATTGAATCACAAAATTTTATTGAGT
>NW_026111883.1:297500-307708 GCF_024679095.1 Eriocheir sinensis
AAGAAGGGTGTTAATAGATGCTTTGTGTGTGCTAGTGTATATGACTTAACCCTCTCGCGCACTCTAGGTTTCAATAAGTTTTCTCTTCTGTGCCTATATGTGGACTGTTCAGTGGGTCGGTTAGTATCCTCCTGCTTATGAGACTAGAGGAAAATTAAATTATTGCTTAGTGTGTGCTAGTATATATGCCTAAATGGGTGCTTTGTGGGTATATGTTTCAAGTTTTGTGTTTCTGTAATGTATTGTGAGTGACTGTGAGGTTAGAGAAGGGTTGCATTGTGCCCTCTTGCCTACGAAACTCAAGGGTTGTTAGAATATTGCTTTGTGTGCTTGTGAATATGTCAATGGGTGCTTTGTGGGTACATGTTTTAGGTATTGTGTTTCTGTAAAGTATCGTGAGTGACTGTGAGGTTAGAGAAGGGTTATTTTGTGTCCTTCTGCCTGCGAGACTCAAGGGTAGTTAGAATATTGCTTTGAGTGCTTGTGAATATGTCAGTGGGTGCTTCATGGGTATGTTTTAGGTCTTGTGGTTCTGTAATGTGTTGGTTGCGAGATGACTGTGGCTGCTTCGTGTCCTCCTGCCTGCGAGACTCAAAGCAGGTTAGAATGCTTGCTTTGTGTGTGTGTTCCTCTTCTAATGTGGAATTTAATGGGATCTGAGATTACGCGCATACCACCGCTGCTTTTCGCGTCCCAGGAAAGGTGCGTGTAAATGTTTAAATGTTTAGCTAGTGTGTGTATGCGTGTGTGTGTGTGTGTTTGACTTCCACACCCACACACCTACACACGCCCACACCCACGCACACACACACACACACACACACACACACAAGGGTAGTGGGTCCCAAAGCTGTCAACAACTGTAAATAAAATAAATCCTGCAAAAAACGATTTCCAATTTATCTACAATCGAATTACTTTGAAAAACTAATCAACAAATAAAAAAACGAATTAGTCCCCGAGCGCAGATACACAAAAAAAAAGGAAACGCACACACGAACGCACACACCCACATCCACCCACCATCACAGCCACACACACACACACACACACACACACACACACACATACACACACACCTGCTCACTCACCATGATATTCTGGGGTCATTTTTGGCTTGAATATACAGGCATTGCAACACTCATTTACATACTGGGCAATGGAAAGTCTGTCCTTCTTTTACACACACACACACACACACACACACACACACACACACACAGAGGGGGAGGGGGGTTACTTATGAAAATTCCACCTCTCTGAAAAAAAATCCACGTTTCGCTCTGTGACTCTCATGATTCCTTTGTTGGTTCTATTCTTCCTCCTCTTGCGCCACCCCCGAGTTTTCCTTCACGCTCCCAGATCTCTCGTCTTCTCCCCCTCTCTCCTTCCTCCTCCTCCTCCGAAGCCGCCCTCAATTCTTCTCTTCACTTGGGTGGCAGAAAGGTATGCAGAATAAATATTTTTCCATGTCTTTCTTTCCAACGGGCCAACTTCAACCCTCACTGATACGTATGACACTTCGAAACACTACTGGTGCTCCCTCTCTCTCTTTCTCTTGCATTCTCTCTCTCTCTCTCTCTCTCTCTCACACGCACACACACACACATTTCTCCTTTATGTCTCTCGTTTCTTTTCAATTACACGCATTTATTTTTACTTTTTTTTCCTGTCTTCCTCTTCTTTAAAACAATATATTTCCAGTGTTTTACTTTTCTTTCCTTCGTTATTTTGTTTTTATCATATTTTTCTAAACCCCAACTTAGCTTTCCTTCCTTCCTTCCTTTCTTTCTATTTATCTTTCTTTCTTTCTTCCATTCTTTCTTATTCGTCTTTTCTGTCTTTTCCTTTTCTATCTATCTATCTATCTATTTATCTGTCTATCTATCTTCCTTTCTTTCTTTCTCTTTCTATATCTTTTTTCTTTCTTTCTTTCTTTCTCAATCCCGCAAACCTCTTGATATTCCTTTTCAGCCCAGTTCTCCTCTCGCGGTCTTTCCTTCTCTTCTCGCTCCCCTCCCCGTTTCAACACTCTCGCTTCCCTCGTCTTCATCCCCTCTTTCCACTTCCTTTTCCCAAACTAATATTTACATACATTCCAACCGCCGCTTCTCTCTCCTTTAGCAAATATTTGGAAACGAAAATTTTACACCGCAAGAGAAAGGGGGAGGGAGGAGAGAGAGAGAGAGAGAGAGAGAGAGAGAGAGAGAGAGAGAGAGAGAGAGAGAGAGAGAGAGAGAGAGAGAGAGAGAGATTCTTTGAACTCTTTTACTTCTATATGTGTTTGTTTGTTTGTATGTTTGTGTTTGTTCGTGCGTGTGTATTTGTTTTTTCGTACCACTACTAATAAGTAAAAAAAAAAATAAAATGGAATAAGCGTAATAACGATGATAAGAATAAAATAACGATTGGAAAAATAATAAGTAAAACAATAACAGTAATATAAAAACACAACCACCACCACCACCACCACCACAAACAACAACAACAACATCCTCCCAGCAGTAGCAGTGGGCCCAATCTCTCCTTCAGACGCAGTTCCATCACCAACATCAACGTCAAACATTATCATCATCATCAACATCATCATCTACATCAACATCATCGTCCCAATAACATCAGATCCAATCTTCCCTGCAGACACCGCCTCCGTCAGCGCCTCACAAGTTGCTCACGACCGCCCCAGACTCGACATTAAAGGCGCTTGATTATGTTGAAATATACTATCAAAACGTACGTAACTCAGCTCCACGCAAGTCAGCAATTGAAACGGTGTGTGTGTGTGTGTGTGTGTGTGTGTGTGTGTGTGTGTGTGTGTGTGTGTGTGTGTGTGTGTGCACCGGGGTCATAAATCTACCATTGGAAGGGCCCACAACTCCTACGAAAGCATTGTCAAAAACTACCTATGGAAGGGCCACAACTCCTACGTAAGCATTGTCAAAAACTACCTATGGAAGGGCCCACAACTCCTACGAAAGCCTTGTCAAAAACTACCAATGGAAAAGCCCACAACTACTACGAAAGCCTTGTCAAAAACTACCAATGGAAGGCCCACAACTCCTACGAAAGCCTTGTCAAAAACTACCAATGGAAGGGCCACAACTCCTACGAAAGCCTTGTCAAAAACTACCAATGGAAGGCCCACAACTCCTACGAAAGCCTTGTCAAAAACTACCAATGGAAGGGCCACAACTCCTACGAAAGCCTTGTCAAAAACTACCAATGGAAGGCCCACAACTCCTACGAAAGCATTGTCAAAAACTACCCATGGAAGGGCCCACAACTCCTACGAAAGCATTGTCAAAAACTACCAATGGAAAAGCCCACAACTCCTACGAAAGCTTTGTCAAAAACTACCCATGGAAGGGCCCACAACTCCTACGAAAGCATTGTCAAAAACTACCAATGGAAAAGCCCACAACTCCTACGAAAGCATTGTCAAAAACTACCCATGGAAGGGCCACAACTCCTTCGAAAGCCTTGTCAAAAACTACCCATGGAAGGGCCCACAACTCCTACGAGAGCATTGTCAAAAACTACCCATGGAAGGGCCCACAACTCCTACGAAAGCATTGTCAAAAACTACCCATGGAAGGGCCACAACTCCTACGAAAGCATTGTCAAAAACTACCCATGGAAGGGCCCACAACTCCTACGAAAGCATTGTCAAAAACTACCCATGGAAGGGCCACAACTCCTATGTAAGCCTTGTCAAAAACTACCAATGGAAGGCCCACAACTCCTACGAAAGCCTTGTCAAAAACTACCCATGGAAGGGCCACAACTCCTATGTAAGCCTTTTCAAAAACTACCAATGGAAGGGCCACAACTCCTACGAAAGCCTTGTCAAAAACTACCAATGGAAGGCCCACAACTCCTACGAAAGCCTTGTCAAAAACTACCCATGGAAGGCCCACAACTCCTACGAAAGCCTTGTCAAAAACTACCAATGGAAGGGCCCACAACTCCTACGAAAGCCTTGTCAAAAACTACCAATGGAAGGGCCACAACTCCTACGAAAGCCTTGTCAAAAACTACCAATGGAAGGGCCCACAACTCCTACGAAAGCCTTGTCAAAAACTACCAATGGAAGGGCCCACAACTCCTACGAAAGCCTTGTCAAAAACTACCAATGGAAGGGCCCACAACTCCTACGAAAGCCTTGTCAAAAACTGCCAATGGAAAAGCCCACAACTACTACGAAGGTCTTATCAACTGTGTGTGTGCGTGCTTGGGAGTCAAAATGCTTAAGAGTACGTCCTCCATAACCCCCTTCACCTTCCTCACTTGTTGCAAATCATCGGCTACTCCACTCGCACGCCAGCCTTGCCTCCTCTCTAACTCAGCCTTAATATGATTAGTGGACGCTGGAAAAAAGCTAAATCTTTCTGGTGGTGGCGAGCCTGGCATGGATGGGGCTTTTTCATGCTAATACGAACAGGGTAGAAACCGGGGCCTGAATAGCAAATGTAGCCTCTGTGTCCTAGTGTACGTTGAGTCTGTTGAAGTCTACGGGAAATGGTCTCCTTGTTTAAGATCCGAGATTAAGTTAGTAAAGTATAAAAGAGATAAAGATAGATAGATAGATAGACAGATAGATAGGTAAAGAGAGAGAAGATAGATAGATAGATAGATAGATAAATAGGCAAACTGACAGAGAGAAAAAGACACAGACACACAGGCAAAGACAAACAGACAGAGACACCAGACAAGCCTCCATTGTATGCTCAAGACAGTTCCCGAAGTACTCCCTTAAACCCTCACTGCTTGCTTCTCGGACACGCTGTTTGTCTTTGTCGTGGTTTTTGCGTCCGCCGGTGTGCAGAAGGGCAAGCAGGAGGGGGACTGGTTGGGGAAGGAGCTGGAAAGAAGCGCCTGTGACGGAGGGGCGTTGGGGTGAGACTGGAGTTACACTTAGGTGGTTGAAGGCTTGAAGAAGGACAAATATGGGTATTGGTGAAGGAACTATGAGGGATTATAGGTAAACAGGACAAAGGCTGGTCTGGGAAAAGAGTAAGAAAGAAACGCCTGTAACTGAGGGGCGATGGGGTGAAACTGGACTTAGACAGAGATGGTTGAAGTCTTGAAGCAGACGAAACTAGGACTTTGCTTAAGGAACTATGGGTAAACTATACAAAAGGAAGGCGATAGGGGTCTAAATGCAGCAGTAAGTGGAATAAAGAATGGGGATGGGGAGAAAGACTTGACTGATGGAGGAAATGGAAAAGGAAGTTGACCGATGAAGGAAATGGATAAGGAAGACGGAGATGAGAGTGAAATTTAAAAGTCATGAGATAATCGATAAGAAAAATTTGACTGGTGGAGGAAAGGGAAGAGGAAAACGGAGATGAAAGATATATAAAAGTAATAACATAATCGATAAGTGAGATTTGACTGATGGGGGAGAGGGGAAAGGATGACGGAGATGAAGGAAATTTAAAAGTAATAGCAAACTCTATTAGTGAAATTTGAGTGACGGAGGAAAGGAAAAAGGAAGACGAAGATATGTGAAATTTAAAAGTAATAACGTAATCTATAAATAGGTGGTGCAAGGGATTTGGGAGATAGAGGATTATCCCGTCCGCTGCGATTGGCACGGATTCGGCTTTCACTGGTATCCTGGTAACATATAGTCCCAGGTCCTTCTCTGCCTCTGTGGTGGATAGTGGAGTGTTTCCCATGTGGTATTGGTATGCTGGATATCCTCTCCCATGGTGCAGGACTTTACATTTTTCCTCACTGAATTGTAGCAGCCAATTTTAGTTCCATTCCTGTAGCTTGGTGAGGTCTTCTTGTAGGAAATCCGCGGTCAAGGGGTTAACTTGGAAAAAAAGTGACGGAGAGAAACTGACAAGACTCGACTGTGAAAAAGAAACGTGTGAGGCTGGGGATGTGGCAGAGAAGAGTGGGGAGAGAGGGAGGGTGTGGAGTTAACAGTAATGGGATAATCTGTAATGAGAAGGGTGAGGTGGGAAGAGGGGATGGGAGGGTCTGGGGAGAAAGAGGATTAAGTTTGGATTTGATGAAGGAGGATGTGTTGAGGAGAGAGGACGAGAGGGGCGCCGGCTTTATTGTGGACTTAAATTGCGCGGCTACACGAGGAGAGGTTTGTATCATTTTCTGTGGCGATACTTATACAGCTTAACAGAACCGACGACCGAGAAGCAGGAACAGGGGACGCTTTCTTCTGCCACAAGGGAGTAAGTTTCCAGGGCGTGCAGGGCCTTCCAAAAAAGCGGGAACAAGAATCAAACGAAATACGGGAAAGGATTAAGATGGAAATTGAGTGTGAAGGATGGGAAGGTTAATTATGACGGGCAGGTAATAGGAAAACGACAATACAAGCTAGATAGTGAAAGATAACCGGAAATTGAAAACTGAAAAAAAAGAGAATTCAGCAGCAAAAAAGATGTGAAGAGTTGTTAGAATATAGTTGAGCGGAGTGATCTGTTGTGTAAGTGAATTTGTCTCTTGTTAAGCCCGATGACTGCTTGTTTGTCTGTCTCTTTGTTTTACGGTAGACGAAACAGACTAAAAATTGAAATAAAAAAATAGAACGAAACATAGAAAATAAAAAAAGATCTGTCCGGCTGTTTGTTTGTCACTGTTTGTTTCTGTCTTTCTCTTTTTACTTGTCTGTCTGTCTGTCTGCCTGTGTGTCTGTCTGTCTGTGTTTTTATGTCTGTCTGTTTATTTCTCTCTCTCTCTCTCTCTCTCTCTCTCTCTCTCTCTCTCTCTCTCTCTCTCTCTCTCTCTCTCTCTCTCTCTCTCTCTCTCTCTCTCTCTCTCTCTCTCTCTCTCTCTCTCTCTCTCTCACGCACCCTGCAATCATAACTTCCCCTCACCTCCTCCCCTAATGGCGGCGCTTTTTCCCTCTCACGCACACCCTCTTCGTCCTCTCGCTCTCTGCTCCTTCCCTGATACGTCACCACACACTTATGTCCCCTCTGTCCCTCTCCTGCATACCCTCTTTCCTTCAGCGCTCCTTACCTTTGCTCCCTTCCTCTCTGTCCTTTCCGTCTCCTTCCCTCCCGTCCTCCTTTCTACTTTACCTAACTCCCACCCCCTTCCCTTCCGCTCTCCTTCTTACTTTTCCTTATTAATTCTTTAATGCTCTTTCTCTCCTTCTGCTGTTTTCTCTATTTTGGGATTCGGACCTTGGCTTAATTGCCCGGGTGGGATGCAGACCTTGGCTTAATTGCCCGGGTGGGATGCGGACCTTGGCTTAATTGCCCGGGTGGGATGCGGACCTTGGCTTAATTGCCCGGGTGGGATGCGGACCTTGGCTTAATTGCCCGGGTGGGATGCAGACCTTGGCTTAATTGCCCGGGTGGGATGCGGACCTTGGCTTAATTGCCCTGGTGGGATGCAGACCTTGGCTTAATTGCCCGGGTGGGATGCGGACCTTGGCTTAATTGCCCGGGTGGGATGCAGACCTTGGCTTAATTGCCCGGGTGGGATGCAGACCTTGGCTTAATTGCCCGGGTGGGATGCAGACCTTGGCTTAATTGCCCGGGTGGGATGCAGACCTTGGCTTAATTGGTGGGATGCAGACATTGGCTTAATTGTTAGGATGGGATGCTGACCTTGCCTTAATTGTCAGGGTGGGATGCTGACCTTGCCTTAATTGTCAGGGTGGGATGCAGACCTGTGCTTAATTGTCAGGGTGGGATGCAGACCTTGGCTTAATTGGTGGGATGCAGACCTTGGCTTAATTGGTGGGATGCAGACCTTGGCTTAATTGGTGGGATGCAGACCTTGGCTTAATTGGTGGGATGCAGACCTTGGCTTAATTGGTGGGATGCAGACCTTGGCAATTGCCAGGTGGGATGCAGACCTTGGCTTAATTGCCCGGGTGGGATGCGGACCTTGGCCAATTGCCCGGGTGGGATGCAGACCTTGGCCAATTGCCGGGTGGGATGCAGACCTTGGCTTAATTGCCCGGGTGGGATGCGGACCTTGGCTTAATTGCCCGGGTGGGGATGCAGACCTTGGCTTAATTGCCCGGGTGGGGATGCAGACCTTGGCTTAATTGCCCGGGTGGGATGCAGACCTTGGCTTAATTGCCCGGGTGGGATGCAGACCTTGGCTTAATTGCCAGGTGGGATGCGGACCTTGGCTTAATTGCCCAGGTGGGATGCAGACCTTGGCTTAATTGCCCAGGTGGGATGCAGACCTTGGCTTACTTGCCAGGTGGGATGCGGACCTTAGCTTAATTGCCCAGGTGGGATGCAGACCTTGGCTTAATTGCCCGGGTGGGATGCAGACCTTGGCTTAATTGCCCGGGTGGGATGACGAACTTGGCTTACTTGCCCGGGTGGGATGCCGACCTTGGCTTAATTGCCCGGGTGGGATGCAGACCTTGGCTTAATTGCCCGGGTGGGATGCAGACCTTGGCTTAATTGCCCAGGTGGGGATGCAGACCTTGGCTTAATTGCCCAGGTGGGATGCTGCCCTTGGCTTAATTGCCCGGGTGGGATGCAGACCTTGGCTTAATTGCCCGGGTGGGATGCAGACCTTGGCTTAATTGCCCGGGTGGGATGCGGACCTTGGCTTAATTGCCCGGGTGGGGATGCAGACCTTGGCTTAATTGCCCGGGTGGGATGCGGACCTTGGCTTAATTGCCCGGGTGGGAAGCGGACCTTGGCTTAGTGCCCGGGTGGGGATGCAGACCAGCTTAATTGCCCGGGTGGGATGCGGACCTTGGCTTAATTGCCCGGGTGGGATGCGGACCTTGGCTTGATTGCCCGGGTGGGATGCAGACCTTGGCTTAATTGCCCGGGTGGGATGCAGACCTTGGCTTGATTGCCCGGGTGGGATGCAGACCTTGGCTTGATTGCCCGGGTGGGATATTATCTCCTTTCTTTTAATCATCTCCTCTTCACATTGTTCCTCTTTGTCCTATCTTCTCTTCTTTGTTTCCACTCCACTTTTCCTCTCTGATTGCTGTCTATTGCTCCTTCCCTTTCTCTCTGTTTTCTGTTTCGATTCTTTGTTTTTTCTCAGCTTTCTTCTTCTTCCATTACTACCACGGCCTCAGCAACAACAGTAAGGGTCATACACACACACACACACACACACACACACACACACACACACACACACACACACACACACACACACACACGGGCAGCGGTATCGGTCAGCCACACAGGTTCCGGCGGTCGTGTCATTAGCGGTACACAAGACAGCGGCGCCACAGGTGATTACACAGGTACACGGCCATTAGGCGGCCGGCCATGAAGACGCAGGTAAGGTGACTGATACAAAGGTCAACAGCTACTCCCTCATACACTCTAAATCCTCACAATTCATTCACTTTCTTCTTTTTCACTTTCATTAATAATTCACTCACTTCACTGACTTGTATTTAACCTGCACACACTTATAAACATACACTTTGTTCTCATGCAAACTCGTATATTCTCAATGCATTCACATTAAACTCACACACACTCCACATTACAGACTCATCCTTCAGCTCTCTCTCCGTCCTTTCCTCCCTTCCCGTCTTTGCCCTTTCACTTTCCTTCCATTCTGTCCTGTTCTACTCACCCCTTTCCTGCCCTTCTACTTTATGCAACTCCCACCCTCTTCCCTTCCCCTCTCCTTCTTACCTTTCCTTATTAACATTCACTCCCTTCCTGTCTCCCTTTCACTCTCCTTCCCTCCTGTCCTGTTCTACTCACCCCTTTCCTGCCCTTCTACTTTATGTTACTCCCACCCTCTTCCCTTCCCCTCTCCTTCTTACCTTTCCTTATTAACATTCACTCCCTTCCTGTTTCCCTTTCATTCTCCTTCCGTCCCGTCCTCACTCCCTCCTACTTTCCTCTCTTACTCACTGCTTCCTTTACTCATTCCCTGCCTGTCTACCTACCTGCTTGCCTGCCTTGCCTGCCTCCAGCCCTCCCTACCTCATGTTCTGCATCAGAGAAAGAGAGATGAAAATATGTTTGATAAAAAGAAATACAATACAATTCTGAAGATGAGGAGAAAAAAAAACACAAGGAAGAGGAGAAGGAAGATGAGGAAGATGAGGACGAGTAGGGGACGGACGTAGACGAGGAGGAGGAAAAGAAGACAATGACAATAATGACAGTATTAGATGAGAATATAAGAACGAGATGAATATTAAAGAATAGACTTGAAGAGGACAGAAAGACAAATATACAAGAGACTGGCGCATAAGGAGGTCACGGATGATTGAA
>NW_026111884.1:0-2500 GCF_024679095.1 Eriocheir sinensis
ATCTGATCGCGTGGATAAGAGATTGGCTCACCGACAGAAAACAGCGAGTACTACTCAACGGACAGCCTTCCGATTGGCTTCCAGTCACTAGTGGAGTGCCTCAAGGGTCAGTGCTGGGACCCATCCTCTTTATCATATATATCAATGACCTAGAATCAGGACTGAAATCCACAATATCGAAATTTGCTGATGACACCAAGGTGGGTGGAAAGGCCCTCACAAGGACCGACTGCGAAATCATTCAGAAATACCTCAATCACATTATCGAATGGTCGGGAAAATGGCAAATGTCTTTTAATGTTGACAAATGCAAAGTCATGCACATTGGGTCCCAAAATAGTAACCACACGTACATCATGAATGGGAGACCTCTGCAGGCGATGCAGGAGGAAAAGGATCTTGGAGTCACTATCAGCAGTGACCTGAAACACGTGAATCACTGTAAAAAAGCCTACAACAAAGCCAACACTATGCTCGGGTTCATAGGAAGGAACTTCGAGTGTAAAACACCAGACGTGATGCTATCCTTGTATAATTCCATTGTAAGACCGCACCTCGAGTATGCAGTACAGTTCTGGTCTCCTAATTACAGAAAGGACATCGCTTTACTGGAAAGGATTCAAGGACGCGCCACAAAGATGATTCCAACCTTAAGGGCTCAGCCGTACGAGGAACGACTCAAGCGACTCAATCTCTTTACGTTGGAGAAAAGACGCCTGCGAGGGGATATGATTCAAGTCTTCAAGTACCTGAAAAAGCTCAGTAACGTCGACTACTCCAAATTCTTTGAACTGCAAACCAACTCAAGAACTAGAAATAACGGTTTACCCATTCAGTCGCGTCGATGTAACACAGACGTTGGAAGGAGTTTCTTTTCAAACCGAGTCATCCGCCACTGGAACAATCTTCCTTCAGAAGTAGTGAATGCGAATACCATCAACTCCTTCAAATATAGAATCGACCGTCATTTCGCTGCGTCGGGAGTAAACTGAATAATGAGGGACTTTCATCTGCTCATCAATATCGAGGTGCTTTCATCTGCTCATCAAGCCCCAAGTGGCGGTCGAGCAGATTAAATCACCCAAGCGGGCGACCTCGTAATGAGCCAATAGGCTTTCTGTTGCCTGCATTTCCATGTTTCCATGTTTCCATGTTTCACTCCCATCCCTCCTTCAGTGACCCCTCCTCTCCTTCACTCCCATCCCTCCTTCAGTGACTCCCCTCCTCTCCTTCACTCCCATCCCTCCTTCAGTGACTCCTCCTCTCCTTCACTCCCATCCTCCTTCAGTGACTCCTCCTCTCCTTCACTCCCATCCTCCTTCAGTGACTCCTCCTCCTCCTTCACTCCCATCCCTCCTTCAGTGACTCTCCTCTCCTTCACTCCCATCCTCCTTCAGTGTCTCCTCCTCTCGTTCACTCCCATCCCTCCTTCAGTGACTCCTCCTCTCCTTCACTCCCATCCCTCCTTCAGTGACTCCTCCTCTCCTTCACTCCCATCCCTCCTTCAGTGACTCCTCCTCTCCTTCACTCCCATCCCTCCTTCAGTGACTCCTCCTCTCCTTCACTCCCATCCCTCCTTCAGTGACTCCTCTCCTTCATTCCTATCCCTCCTTCAGTGACTCCTCCTCTCCTTCACTCCCATCCCTCCTTCAGTGACTCCTCCTCTCCTTCACTCCCATCCCTCCTTCAGTGACTCCTCCTCTCCTTCACTCCCATCCCTCCTTCAGTGACTCCTCCTCTCCTTCACTCCCATCCCTCTTTCAGTGACTCCTCCTCTCCTTCACTCCCATCCTCCTTCAGTGACTCCTCTCCTTCACTCCCATCCCTCCTTCAGTGACTCCTCCTCCTCCTCTCCTTCACTCCCATCCCTCCTTCAGTGACTCCTCCTCTCCTTCACTCCCATCCCTCCTTCAGTGACTCCTCCTCTCCTTCACTCCCATCCCTCCTTCAGTGACTCCTCCTTTCCTTCACTCCCATCCCTCCTCTCCTTCACTCCCATCCCTCCTTCAGTGACTCCTCCTCTCCTTCACTCCCATCCCTCCTGCAGAGACTCCTCCTCTCCATCACTCCCATACCTCCTTCAGTGACTCCTCCTCTCCTTCACTCCCATCCCTCCTTCAGTGACTCCTCCTCTCCTTCACTCCCATCCCTCCTTCAGTGACTCCTCCTCTCCTTCACTCCCATCCCTCCTTCAGTGACTCCTCCTCTCCTTCACTCCCATCCCTCCTTCAGTGACTCCTCCTCTCCTTCACTCCCATCCCTCCTTCAGTGACTCCTCCTCCTTCACTCCCATCCTCCTTCAGTGACTCCTCCTCTCCTTCACTCCCATCCCTCCTTCAGTGACTCCTCCTCTCCTTCACTCCCATCCCTCCTTCAGTGACTCCTCCTCTCCTTCACTCCCATCCCTCCTTCAGTGACTCCTCCTCTCCTTCACTCCCATCCCTCCTTCAGTGACTCCTCCTCTCCTTCACTCCCATCCCTCCTTCAGTGACTCCTCCTC
>NW_026111884.1:7500-102500 GCF_024679095.1 Eriocheir sinensis
GGTAGAATGTCTCTGCACTAGCTAAGGGTGGCAGGGTGTCAAACTCACGGCCCACGTCACAAATTCGGCCCTTGAGATGGTCGTGAGTGGCCCGCGATATTCCCTGATTAACCTGCTTCGTTCCTCTTAACTCTTTTTAGGAACAGTGAGTAGCGGGCTTTTTTTTTCTTCATTATTGTTTCCTTTTTTATGCCCTTGAACTGTCTCCTTTGCTGTAAAAAAAGGGGTCCACAGGTGAAGGAGTGACTGGAGAAGGGAACGCGACAAAGAAGGTTGTGAATCACTGTTTCAAGCAATTTTTCAAGTATTTTCTTTCCTTTTCTTCCTGCCATTTTCTGTGACTCAGCGCGAAGAAAAGAGGAAAGCACTATTCGCTTCATCATATCTGCACGGGCAGGAAATTACGACAACCGCCTTCACTCAGTCCTATGTAATCTTCTCTCCGTGGTGTATTGAGTAATTAATAATCCCAAGGGGGGAGTCTAAAATCTAAATGAAGTTCACTTTGGTTGGTGATTTTTTTTTTGTACTCTTTTCTTAATAATACAATGGTCATTTATTTTTTCCTTCTATGTTGTTTTTTTTGTGCTCTAATCCGTCTCCATTCCCTGAAAACACACACACGCGCACACACACACACACACACACACACACACACACACACACACACACACACACACACACACACACACACAGAACCTTTAATCAATCCAGTTTAATCTTTTTTCCGCGATATCCTGGAGCCCCTACTATCTCTAAGTTCATATAACCCAATGCTCCCTAGAATCGAACACAAGACCACGTTCTTTTGGCCCTAAAGTTCGTTTGATGCAGCATGTGATCGTCTACGTTCATATAATCAAATATTTCCTACAATCGAGCTCAAGAAGGAGAGTTGCAACACGTTCACTTAACCCTCTACGTTCATCTGATTCAATATTTGATCCTTTACGTTCATGTCACCCAAAGTTGACGAGAACCGACCCCGAGGAAGATAAGAAGAAGAAGTCACGTTCATTTTTAAGCCAGCACAATCTCCCTTCTGGCGCTTTCTCATCTTCATTCCATTAAAAAAAAGCACAAGAGGGGAGTCTATATCAAGCTGGCTTTTTTTTTCTATAATGGGATGTTTTTGTTTTTGTTTAGCGCACTTCTTGGAAACATCATTTACTGGAACGTTCTCTTTCTTTTCTAGTCCGTCTCCTTTTCCTGTACACACACACAAACACACACACGCACACACACACAGAACAGACGACTCTCACCCTTATTGTCACATAACATCCACAGTCGCTTCCTGTGATTCTCCTACGACCATTTTTACCCCGGTGTTCACGCGTCATGCCCCCCACTCTACAAACTCTCCGGACATCCCTGAGTAAAACTTTGGGGCATAATCTAAGACATGTTGGCCTTTCGTAGGAGTTTGGGGCATTTCCAGGGGTAGTTTTATGGCCCTTCCAGTAGTTTGAGCCTTCTTCTATGCCATGAACCTGGAAAAACACTCATTAGAACTCCACTGATCTCTTTCTGGCCACTGGAAATAGTTGGCGAGTCGGGCAATACAGACTTTAGAGATGTACCGACGCCCGCATCCGTGTCCTCACTAGACAAAAGGGGTGTGGCAGGTGTACGGAAATAGAAATAGAGGATGTAAAGTGACTGCTAGACTTCGGCCCGGATCCCTAAATGTATCCTGGCCTCTCGTGGAAGTAGTCGGGGTTTAAAGGACTGTTTGGTGATCCTGGTGATAGTTTTACCTGACTTCTGCACCTTCACCGGGAAGACCACTCGTGCAACCCTGTTAATCTGTTCTGGGGCCTTGGAAGACAGTCGTAATGGGAATCTGATACTTGCCATCCTTCTAAGTAATCTCGTAATATCTAAGTCACTGTGCCTGGTCTAGAATTCTTCCCTACAGCAATATTTTCGTCTTAAGGAAATGGCCAAGGGAGGGAGGGAGGGAGAGCTCTTAAACGTATCAGAGTTGTCACAGTTTGTCTTTTTTTTGTCGTGAATATTGGCCTCCTCCTCCTCCTCCTCCTCTAAGTTCTTCATAACAACCTCCTTTTCTTTACCTTCCTCTTACTCGTCTCGTTCTCCCTCTTCTTCCTATTCCTCCTCCTCCTCCTCCTTTTGAATTATCTCCTCGTCTACAGCTCTCTCCTCCACTTTCTCCTCAGCCACACATTGGTTAACATGCAGACAGCTTTGGCTAGAGAGAGTCCTAGTTTGACGTACTGAAGTGAAGAGTAGAGACAAGGAAAATGCTCTCTCTCTCTCTCTCTCTCTCTCTCTCTCTCTCTCTCTCTCTCTCTCTCTCTCTCTCTCTCTCTCTCTCTCTCTCTCTCTCTCTCTCTCTCTCTCTCAAGGAGTGTGGTATTTCGTACATGACTGCCTCTCGTAGTTCTCTCTTCGCTGTATTTCACGTATTTTCCGTATCTTCTCCCTTGATCAGTTCTTTACGTCACCAAGAACCAACAATATACGACAAATCCTATGAAAATCTTTATGAAAAAATCCCATGAAATCCTTATAAAAAAGAATCCTATGAAAATCTTTATGAAAAAAATCCCATGAAATATTTATCAAAACGAATCCTATGAAAATCCTTCAGAAAATATTTTGTGAAAATACTCATGAAAAAATATCCCACAGAAGCCTTATGAAAAAGCATCCTATGAAAATCCTTATTTAAAAAAAATCCTATGAAATTCTTAGGGAAAAGAATCCTACAAAATCCTTTGGCAAAAAATCCAATGATATCCTTATAAGAAATTCCTATGACCATCCTTTTTGAGAAAGTCCTATGAAAATCCTTATAAAAACAATCCCATGAAAATCCTTATAACAAAGAATCATTATGAAAAAGAATCGACAGATGACGTGGCACTCCTTATGAGAGAGAGAGAGAGAGAGAGAGAGAGAGAGAGAGAGAGAGAGAGAGAGAGAGGTTGATTGATTGACTGATTGATTTTTATTGGCCTCAAGGTAGTTACATAGATTATTTTACACATTGTCTTTAAAAGCCACTAGTCCATTGAGCCATAGCTCTCTTATGGACTACATGTTATATATATTTATATATAAGTGAGCATAACAGGTGCGACAAGGTCTCTCAAAAATATATTAAAGATTGCAAAAAAATTAAGTATGGCTAACTCAGAATGCATACTATATACATGTGCACCCCAATACAAAATTAATGAAAATAGGCTTTTGTTCCTGATTAATAGAACAAAGTGATAATACTACTAATAATAATAACAATAACAATAGCAACAAAAATACTACTAACAGTAATAATAGTTTCATAACAATATTACTAATAATAATGATAATGACAATAAAAAAAATAATAATAATGACAGACATGATAATAATGAGACATGATAATAATGATAGACATAATAATGATAGACATGATAATAATGATAAACATGATATGATAGATAATAATGACAGTAATAATAATAATAATAATAATAATAATAATAATAATAATAATAATAATAATAATAATAATAATAATAATAATAATAATAATAATAATAATAATAATAATAATAATAATAATAATAATAATAATAATAATAATAATAATAATAATAATAATAATAATAGTGATAATAAAATTATAATAGTGATACTGATCCTGAACATTACTATTACATATTCTAATAGTAGTAGTAGTAGTAGTAGTAGTAGTAGTAGTGGTAGTAGCAGTAGTAGCAGTGGTAGTAGCAGTAGTAGCAGTGGTAGTAGCAGTAGTAGCAGCAGTAGAGAAGGGAGGGAAAGGGGGAAGGAGAAGGATAGGGGGAAAGCATAGCAAGCACTCTTTAACATGCCTTAATGTGAGGTAGTTAAGGTATATATTTCACTGAAAAATATTAAGTATAATTACCATGTAACAATGAAAATAAATTTCTTTTAAATGAGACTAGATTATCATTATTTAGAAGGGACTGAGGCAAGTTATTCCAGCTTTTTGATCCCCGTGACAGAACACTCTGCTGGGCGTGTGTGCTCCTGCATAACGGTGGACGCAATTGATGAGTTCTACGGGTCACAGAGTGGGGCATCACAGTAAAGCCAGGGTATACAGGGAAAGAGTGAAGAGCTTTGTGTACAAATAAGCTAGTTTGAAGGTATATAATATCGGGAAGCTTTAACAACCTAAAATCTCTAAAAATACAGTTTGTATGAGCATACCGATCTTTAAAGAACATAACACGTAAGAGTTTTTTTTGTGAAATAATCAGGCTGTCGATGAAGGTGTTATAGGCGCCTCCCCATATGGCACAACAGTATAGAAGGTGCGGATATATTAGAGAGAAATAAATTTGCCGTAAAGAGTTTTGGTTCAAACAATCTCTTAATCTGTATATTACGCCCGTTAGCAGGGCTACCTTTGATTTTACCATGTCAATGTGTTGTTTCCATTTTAATTTATTATCGATAGTTATACCTAAAAATTTAAAATCAGTAACTACATTTAATGCAAAATTATTAATTTTTATTGATGTATGAACTGGCTGAGTCGTGAGTGGACTAGAAATCATGAACTTAGTTTTGTTAATATTTAATGTTAATTTATTACTCATGATCCAATTTGATACATTGATAAGCTCAGTATTTAAAGTGTCTGTTATATCTTCAAGATCATGTCCTTGAATGAAAATTGTGGTATCGTCGGCAAATAAAAGGAATTTTAATTTATTGCTGCTATGAATTATGTCATTGATATAAATTAAGAAAAGAATCGGGCCAAGAATTGATCCCTGGGGCACACCACATGCAGTATCTGTATATGGCGATGACACATTGTTAGACGATGTACCTTGTTTCCTGTGTGCTAAGTAACTTTTGAACCAATTATGCGCATTGCCACGAATTCCATAAACAAACAATTTATCTAGTAGAATGTTATGAGAGAGAGAGAGAGAGAGAGAGAGAGACTAAGGAGTAATATTCACACATCCTCTCTCTCTCTCTCTCTCTCTCTCTCTCTCTCTGACACACACACACACAGCACGCGTGGTAACCTTCGCAGCAATCTTTCCTATGAACTGAATAAACCACGAAAATAATAATAGACATGTCTTAGTAAACCAGACGTTCTACCTGACAACTATTTTATGATGGATTAGAATGTACCTGTGTGTGTGTGTGTGTGTGTGTGTGTGTGTGTGTGTGTGTGTGTGTGTATTTACCTAGTTGTATTTACCTAGTTGTAAAATACAGGAAAAGAGCCGTACTAGGCTCGTGCTGTCCCGTCTCCATAACGCTTATTATCCAGTTTGGCTTTAAATTCATGAATCGTTTTTACACACAGTCTCCTCGTCAAGTCCGTTCCAAGTTGTTATGCTTCTGTATGGAAAACTGTATTTTTTGATGTCTCTCCTACAGTCGCTCTTCTTCAATTTCTTACCATTGCCTCTTGTTACACTTCCGTCGCGTACCACTAGGTCTGCCCTGTCCAATTACTCCAATCCTTCTTGTATCCTGTACAATGCTATTAGGTCCCCTCTCTCTCTTCTGCTCTCCAGTGTTGTTTGTCCCAATTTCTCCAGTCTTTCTTCATAAGTATGTTCTCTCAGAGTTTCCGGTAATTTAGTCGCTGCTCTTTGTATTCTTTCCAACTTTCTAATTTTTTTCTTCAATCTAGGTGACCACACTAATGCTGCATATTCCAGTCTTGGACGTATCATCGATGTTATTAGTTTTTTCACCATTTCTTCATCTAAATGTGTGTGTGTGTGTGTGTGTGTGTGTGTGTGTGTGTGTGTGTGTGTGCAACAGTCCCACGCAGCTTGTCGGAATTGCGTCGTAGGAAACATGCCGAGCCCTTTTTTGAAGCAATACGTATGCGCAAAATATCTCGGTGTTTTTTATCAATGCCTCGCCCCGCCCCTCACAGCAGCTCACGCAACTCGTCAGGAAATGCGTCGCAGAAAATGTGCCGCGCCCCTTTTTCAGAGCAAAACATGCGCAATATTTCTATCACTCTTTGGGGCCGCATTTAAAACATATATCATCACCAAAGTAGGCTACACATATTTGACAAGCCTTTCGTGGGAGTTTTGGGCATTTCCAGGAGTAGTTTTATGAGCCTGGTGGTAGTTTGACCGTTCTTCTGCATGTACCCTGAACCTAAAGAAACACCTATTTGACAAGCCTTTCGTGGGAGTTTTGGGCATTTCCAAGAGTAGTTTTATGAGCCTGGTGGTAGTTTGATCCTTCCTCTGTACTATGAACCCCCCAAAAACGCTCATTAGAACCCGTCTGATCCCTCTTTGACCTTTAGAAATAGCTGATGTGAAAACCGAAAGTCTTATAAAACCAACCTTTGTTATCAGTGCCTTGCTGATGTGAGAACCGAAAAAGTCTTATAAAACCAACCTTTGTTATCAGTGCCCTGCTGATGTGAGAACCGAAAAAGTCTTATAAAACCAACCTTTGTTATCAGTGCCCTGCTGATGTGAGAACCGAAAAAGTCTTATAAAACCAACCTTTGTTATCAGTGCCCTGCTGATGTGAGAACCGAAAAAGTCTTATAAAACCAACCTTTGTTATCAGTGCCCTGCTGATGTGAGAACCGAAAAAGTCTTATAAAACCGACCTTTGTTATCAGTGCCCTGCCCCTTAATATTTTTTTTTTCAACAGTAAAGGTAAAGGGCAAAAAAAAAAAAAAGATAAAACAATAATGAAAAAAAAAGCCCGCCAATTACTGATCCTATTAAAAGAGTTAAGAGGAGTGGCCAAAAGAGAGGTCAGTTTCAAGAGGAGAGGTGTCTGGATACTCTCCTCTTGAAAAGTAAGGAATCACTGATGGAAAATAAATATGGTTGAGTCAGTATCCAAAATATCTCTTGACACCACAGACCACGTCTATAAGTCTGGAAGCTTTCATTTTATATCATTCAAGTGTGATTTACAAGTCAAGTGGCTGAGAGAGAGGTAAAGAAACACGGGAAATAGTCCTTTGCCGTTTCTTGAAGGCTGTTGCAATATTGGCGTCATATCATGTATTACATACAGATAGATATCACATTTGTCCCATCATATTCAAATTCATCTTCACACAGCATAACACATTCATAGTCACATCATGTATTATGTTTTTCATCGTGTTCATGTCATGTCATATCCTCATTATAGCCACATCACATTCATATTGATAACAGCCTGCCACACCCCAGTCATAGGGTGGTATTCACATTCATTCCTTACTCACATCATATCACCCAATCTTATTCTTATTCATATAATTTATTCATATGATCTCTTCCATCTATCTTCACATCCATGTTACATGTTTATATTCATAGTTATATATGTTATTCGTATCCATACCCACATCATATATTATATTCATTGCATATTTAAAAAATCACGTCATATTCATATTATGTTCTTAATTAATTAATTATACCATATACATATTCATGTCACATAGTCACATCCCTGTCATAGGGCATCATACTCATATATTCACATCAAAGAATATTCACATATAATACATATGTCATACAGGCTATTATATAAACTATATCATTGGCTGTTATAATGCCGGCCAAACCCTCATCTTCCTTTATTTAATACACCCGTCATGGATTTAAACCCACTGGCTGTACTAACCGTGGCTACTTGGTCTTTTCTTCTTCTTCTTATTATTATTACTATCTTCCCTTCTCGCCATCATTCTCAGCACGCGTCAGCCCCTCATCGTCCCCATGGCCGCGTACACACGTGTCAACCTGTTTCGTGTCCCCTCCAGTCCCCGCCTAACGTTTTCAACCAGCAAGGCAAGCAACGTCGTTATAAATCTCCCCCTTCTCCTCCTCCCCCCCCCCCTCCTTCGTATACTTCTTCTTCATCTTCATCTTCTCCGTCTTCTTCTTCTTCTTCTTCTTTTTTTTTTCTTCTTCTTCTTCTTCTTCTTCTTCTTCTTCTTCTTCTTCTTCTTCTTCCCTTCCTTCCTTCCTTCCTTCAAACGATGCAGCAATCTGCCAATCAATGGGGGCATGCGCCGGGGGTGCGTCGCCTCGCCCACCCCACAGATATCGGCAGGAGTTATTTTTCGAAGACCCGTCCGCCACTGGAACAGCTTTCCAGCAGAAGTAGTTTGCTCGAAAGCGATAATTTCCTTCCAAGATCGCACTGGTCGTCACTTTGCTGCGTCAGGGGCGAGCTCGAAGTGCCCGCGCGTGCGTACAAAAGTGCTTCAGTCTGTGGCGCAGGTCTCTCAATTGGCTGACGAGCTGATTCACATGTCGCTAAAGCAGGCAGCCTCGTGATGAACCAGCAGGCTTTTTGTTGCCTGCCCTCCCATGTTTTCACGCCTGCTCCTCATCTTCCTCCTCCTCTTCCATTTCCTTCTTCCTCACCGCGGCTTCCTCACGTTTTCAAAGGGCTCGTACAGGCTGTTCTCGACCACCTCGGTCCTGCGGGTGTTGTCCAAGGTCTCGTACAGGCTGTTCTCGACCACCTCGGTCCTGCGGGTGTTGTCCAAGGTCTCGTACAGGCTGTTCTCGACCACCTCGGTCCTGCGGGTGTTGTCCAAGGTCTCGTACAGGCTGTTCTCGACCACCTCGGTCCTGCGGGTGTTGTCCAAGGTCTCGTACAGGCTGTTCTCGACCACCTCGGTCCTGCGGGTGTTGTCCAAGGGCTCGTACAGGCTGTTCTCGACCACCTCGGTCCTGCGGGTGTTGTCCAAGGTCTCGTACAGGCTGTTCTCGACCACCTCGGTCCCGCGAATGTTCTCCACGGTTTCGTACAGGCTGTTCTCGACCACCTCGGTCTCGCCTTGGAATCGCATCCTCACATCTGCGGGTGTGTCGAGGACATGCTGGGACCGATAACAGAAGGTACTACTGCTGCCACTACTACTACTACTACTGCTACTACTGGTACTACTATTGCTACTACTTCTGTTATTACTACTACTACTACTACTACTACTACTTCTGCTGCCACTATTACTACTATTACTACTACTACTACTACTAATAATAATAATAATAATGCTGCCACTACTACTACTACTACTACTGCTGCCACCACTACTACTACTACTACTACTGCTACTACTACTATTACTACTACTACTGCTGCCACTACTACTACTACTACTACTACTACTACTACTACTACTACTACTACTACTACTACTGCTGCCACTACTACTACTACTACTACTGCTGCCACTACTACTAATACTACTACTGCTGCCACCACTACTACTACTACTACTACTAATTGTTATTACTACTACTACTACTACTACTACTACATTTTACTACTACTACTACTACTACTACTACTACTACTACTACTACTACTACTACTACTACTACTACTACTACTACTACTACTACTACTACTACTACTACTTTTTTTTATTTTTTTAAACGGGCCTCCATCTATTAGAGTTGCGTTGTGAGCGGTATATTCTCTCATATCCTTTCACAAAGCAATTCAATGGCCCCACCCCGCCAATGACTGTGGCCGACAACCATCTTTATTTAATATTACAAACTTTACTAAACATTTTATTTTTAAGATAACAGACTACTACTACTACTGCTACTACTACTACTACTACTACTACATTTTTTACTACTACTACTACTACTACTACTACTACTACTACTACTACTACTACTACTACTACTACTACTACTACTACTACTACTACTACTACTACTACTACTACTACTACTACTACTACTTTTTTTTTTCACTACTACTACAACGGGCCTCCATCTATTAGAGTTGCGTTGTGAGCGGTATATTTTCTCATATAATTTCACAAAGCAATTCATTGGCCCCACCCCGCCAATGACTGTGGCCGACAACCATCTTTATTTAATATTACAAACTTTACTAAACATTTTATTTTTAAGCTAACAGAGCTTGTGGTTGATACGACTATCAACCACCGTCGCCTCAAAGTCCAGGTCAGCAATGCTACTACTACTACTACTACATTTTTAACTACTACTACTACTACTACTACTACTACTACTACTACTACTACTACTACTACTACTACTACTACTACTACTACTACTACTACTACTACTACTACTACTACTACTACTACTACTACTACTACTACTACTAGTACTACTACTACTACTACTACTACTACTACTACTACTACTACTACTACTACTACTACTACATTTTTTACTACTACTACTACTAGTACTACTACTACTACTACTACTACTACTACTACTACTACTACTACTACTACTACTACTACTACTACTACTACTACTACTACTACTACTACTACTACTACTACCATTATTATTATTATTGCATTTAACTTTTTTTTCTCTTTCTCTCTTTCACACACACACACACACACACACACACACACACACACACACACACACACACACACACACACTGTATAGTGTAGCATTGGGACTCTTTTTTTTTGTCTCTTCTTTTTCCCTTGATCTGCTTACTCTGCTGTAAAGAGAGAGAGAGAGAGAGAGAGAGAGAGAGAGAGAGAGAGAGAGAGAGAGAGAGAGAGAGAGAGAGAGAGAGAGAGAGAGAGAGAGAGAGAGTTTTTTTACCTTCTTTTGATATCCTTCGCTGCCGGAAACGCCACATCACTACCACAAGAACAACAAGAACACCAACACCTATCATTGCCGACACAACGATGATGGTGATGGTGGTTGTGGTGATGGTGGTTGTAGGGGTGGTGGTGGTGGTTGTAGGGGTGGTGGTGGTGGTTGTAGGGGTGGTGGTGGTGGTGGTGGTGGTGGTGATGGGGATGTAGGTGCAGTTTATCCATGAGAGGCTTTGACTTTTGTATCCTTTAAAAGTGCATGGTCGATTCGGGTACTGTGATCTCCACCTTGAGGGCCCGTGAGCCTCAACAGTAACAGCCCGGTAATCAGGGAAGTAGCCTGTTCTGCGGCACCAAAGAGCACAATCACCAGCCCATACTGTAAACCAAAGACCATAGCCATTGTTGCTGCCATAGTTCCAAACACCTACCAACAACTTCCACCACTGTGCGTCCCCAGGGAAGCAAGTGGCGTCCAGCGTGAACGAGGCGTCACTCAGCCAGCCATCGCCCGCCGCCACGAGCCTGATGCCTTTGAACCCTAGATCGGGGTGCACGTATAAGGTGGTGCTCCAGATGCCCCTGTTATATTTCTCGGTGGTAACGTTCTTCCATTCCTCATCCCACGAGATGGTAATTTGGGCAGGGCAGTGTGGGTTCCGGTGTGGTCTGAAGGAATTTCCGGCCACAAGCAACGATGATTCAATAAACACCAAGATCAAGGGCAGCCTGGCCTTCATCGTGGCTCACCGTGTGTGTGTGTGTGTGTGTGTGTGTGTGTGTGTGTGTGTGTGTGTGTGTGTGTGTGTGTGTGCAGGGGAAGAGTGTTGAGTCTTGAGTGTTGAGCTTCTAAAGACTGCTGAGGCGTTCACTCTCGTATCTTCGCAGCGACTCTTGGTCTCCCTTTTCTTGGAGACGCAATTCAGCGAGCAGCGACCACTCCCGGCAGGACGAGAGAGACACTGGGGAGAAATGGCTGTGCTTGTGATTATATACTGGGCGCTTTTTAGATAATTTTCCTACAGTTTCCAGATCTGGGACAGGATGTTTCGTGCGTGTCTTGCTGTGTACTACTTGACGCCTCGACACAACTTACTCCGGGCTCAAAGTACGACTGTTACTCAGCGCCACAGAGAACATCAACCGGGATCTCACGGGTGACTTTCTCTGTTCAAGGTGCAGAAGCTGAGTAAAACTATCGCGAGGATCACAGAACAGTCCATGCTGGAAAGTCTCAGCACCTTCCAATAGAGGCTTTTCAAACAGGCGAAGTGAGGCGCCGAGACGCTTGAAAATGCGGCTTTTTGTCTCCCTTGCAGCCGACGGAAGGAAGGGAAATGATCAGAGAAGAATGGACACGAAAGGAAGGGAAATGATCAGAGAAGAATGGACACGAAAGGAAGGGAAATGATCAGAGAAGAATGGACACGAAAGGAAGGGAAATGATCAGAGAAGAATGGACACGAAAGGAAAGGAAATGATCAGAGAAGAATGGACACGAAAGGAAGGGAAATGATAAGAGAAGAATGGACACGAAAGGAAGGGAAATGATCAGAGAAGAATGGACACGAAAGGAAGGGAAATGATCAGAGAAGAATGGACACGAAAGGAAGGGAAATGATCAGAGAAGAATGGACACGAAAGGAAGGGAAATGATCAGAGAAGAATGGACACGAAAGGAAGGGAAATGATCAGAGAAGAATGGACACGAAAGGAAGGGAAATGATCAGAGAAGGATGGACACGAAAGGAAGGGAAATGATTAGAGAAGGATGGACACGAAAGGAAGGGAAATGATTAGAGAAGGATGGACACGAAAGGAAGGGAAATGATAAGAGAAGAATGGACACGAAAGGAAGGGAAATGATCAGAGAAGGATGGACACGAAAGGAAGGGAAATGATAAGAGAAGGATGGACACGAAAGGAAGGGAAATGATCAGAGAAGAATGGACACGAAAGGAAGGGAAATGATCAGAGAAGAATGGACACGAAAGGAAGGGAAATGATCAGAGAAGGATGGACACGAAAGGGAAGAAAGAAGAAAAGGAATACAAAGGTAAAAAAAGAAGAACAAGGGACCAAGAACAACAACAATAACAAGATTAAATTAAAGAAGAAGAATAAAAGGTTAACAAAAGAAGGGAAAAAATAGAAAATACCAAAGAGAAGAAAGAAAGCAGAGAGAGAGAGAGAGAGAGAGAGAGAGAGAGAGAAGTTAAGAAAAGAAGGACATATAGGAGATCATATAAGTCTGAGTGTATGTGATACGAAGTTACTCTACGTCCTCTTCCTCCTACTTCTCCTCCTCCTCCTCCTCCTCCTCCTCCTCCTCCTCCTCCTCCTCCTCCTCCTCCTCTTCCGCCTCTTCCTCCTCCTCCTCCTCCTCCTCCTCCTCCTCCTCCTCTTCCGCCTCTTCCTCCTCCTCTTCCTTAATCAATCGTATAATAATGGAATAGTGAAATTTGGATGTCACTTCCGGAGACTTTACTAACACTTGTCAAGCTAATCAATTTCTCTCTCTCTCTCTCTCTCTCTCTCTCTCTCTCTCTCTCTCTCTCTCTCTCTCTCTCTCTCTCTCTCTCTCTCTCTCTCTCTCTCTCTCTCTACTCCTCTCCCTCCCCCTCCCAGCCTCCCCCTCCTGGCCAGTATGAGGAGTAGGAGGGGAGGAGGAGGAGGAAAAGGAGGAGAAGGAGATGGAGGAGGGGGAGGAAGAGGAAGAGGAAGAGGAGGAGGAGGAGGAGGAGGAGGAGGAGGAGGAGGAGGAGGAGGAGAGGAAATGAGAGAAAAGAAGAGCTGGAGACGCAGGAGTAGGGTGAAGATGAGAACGAGGAGAAGGAGGAGGAGGAAGATCTTTCTATAATAAATCACGCTTGTTCTCGTGCTGTCAAAGATAGAGAGGCAACTCACAAAAGGTACCAGAGCCTTCGAACATCTTCCTTTCCTTCCTGCTGGAAGTATGCCTTCATTCAGCCTGTGCCTAGGAAGGGTGACCGTTCCAATCCCACAAACTACCGTCCTATAGCTTTGCTTTCTTGTCTATCTAAACTTTTGAATCAATCCTTAACCGGAAGATTGAAAAGCACCTTTCCACTTCTGACCTTCTATCTGATCGCCAGTATGGGTTCCGCAAGGGGCGTTCTACTGGTGATCTTGCCTTCCTAACTGATTCTTGGTCATCCTTTCTTAGCCGTTTCGGTGAAACCTTTGCTATTGCGCTGGAGATATCAAAAGCCTTTGATAGGGTTTGACACAAATCTTTGCTCTCCAAACTACCCTCTTAACGTTTTTCTATCGTTCTCTCTGTACCTTTATCTCAAGTTTCCTCTCTGACCGTTCTATTTCTGCTGTGGTAGACGGTCACTGTTCTTCCCCTAAACCTATTAGTAGTGGTGTCCCACAGGGTTCTGTCCTATCTCCCACTCTCTTTCTGTTGTTCATTGATGAACTGTCCTATTCATTCTTACGCCGATGACTCCACTCCGCATTATTCAACTTCTTTTAATAGAAGACCAACCCTACAGGAAGTTAACAATTCAAGGCTAAAGGCAACATAACGCTTAGCCTCAGACCTTACTATTATTTCCGATTGGGGCAAGAAGAACTTGGTGTCCTTCAACGCCTCATAAACACAGTTTCTCCACCTATCTACTCGACATAATCTTCCAAACAACTATTCCCTATTCTTTGACAACACTCAGCTATCACCTTCTTCAACACTAAACATCCAAGGTCTATCCTTAACTCAAAATCTCAAATGGTAACATCATATCTCTTCTCTTACTAAATCAGCTTTCTCGAGGCTGGGCGTTCTGTACCGTCTCCGCCAGTTCTTCTCCCCGCACAGTTGCTATCCATTTACAGTGGCCTTGTCCGCCCTCGTATGGAATATGCATCTCACGTGTGGGGGGGCTCCACTCACACAGCTCTCTTGGACAAAGTGGAGTCTAAGGCTCTTCGTCTCATCTGTTCTCCTCTTACTGATAGTCTTCTACCTCTTAAATTTCGCCGCCATGTTGCCTCTCTATCTTCTATCGATATTTTCATGCTGACTGCTCTTCTGAACTTGCTAACTGCATGCTTCCCCCCCTCCCGCGGCCTCGCCACACACGACTTTCTACTCAAGTTCATCCCTATACTGTCCAGATCCCTTACGCAACAGATAATCAGCATCTCCACTCTTTCATCCCTCACGCTGGTAAACTCTGGAACAATCTTCCTTCATCTGTATTTCCTCCTGCCTAAGACTTGAACTCTTTCAAGAGGAGGGTATCAGGACACCTCTCCTCCCGAAATTGACCTCTCTTTCGGCCACTTCTCTAACTCTTTTTAGGATCAGTGAGTAACGTTTTTTTTCTCACATCTGTTTGAGTTTTTTTTGGCCCTTGAACTGACTCCTCTGCTGTAAAAAAAGAAAAAAAGAAAAAGAGGAAGCTAAATAAACACCTCCTCCTCCTCCTCCTCCTACTACTACTACTACTACTACTACTGCTACTACTACTACTACTACTACTTCTACTACTACTACTACTACTACTACTACTACTACTACTACTACTACTACTACTACTACTACTACTACTACAACAACTTCTACTTCTACTACTACTACTACTACTACTACTACTACTACTACTTTTTTTTTTAAATACTACTACTACTACATAAATGATACCTCCACCCATGTTTATTTTCCCGACACATAATCATGGAGGGCTCCATAGCTTGGAGGTCATTAGCCCCAACTCTGTTCGCTAATGACTGTGGCATCCAACCATATCACTAATACTACTTGACACTAAATCACCCATCATCTATTACGTCTAGATCCCCCTTTCCTTCCCTACTCTAGTCACTCCCGACCCACCCTAATGTCACTCTCCACCACTGTGGCTTCATAGTCCATATTGGAGATGTTGGTGGCTTTTGGGCCAGAGTTTCTGGCGCCCCTGAGACATAGGATGGCCGACCTGAGCAGGGAGAACGAGAGGCGACACCTCATCCAGGCGATAACGTGACTCCTTGGCTGATGCTTCTTTTCTGAGATTAGTTCCGCGAGGCGTGCGTAGAAGCATTGGGCCGTGGGACCCATCCCGCCGGATGTGGTGAAGACGAAGGGGGTGAAGCTGCCCTGATCCACATGTTGGATTCTTTCACCGTATGCCCTTGTCATCTCCTGCTCGTTCCTGTGGTGGGCGGCTTGCAGGGGCAGCTCACGGTGACAGGCAGCCATCGGGTCGAATATGCGGATGTCCATGAACGCCCGCTGTCCGCGCACCCAGAATCCGCGGGCACTTACATCAACCCGTGCCTCCTGTGAGGTATTGGCCGTCCTGTATCGAAGGTGTTCGCCGTCCAGGGGAAGCAGTGCCGGCTCGGTAGTGACGTCTTGGCATATCTCCCCGAGCATGCTGGCTGTCAGATCCCTCACTTCATCGTGTCGAATACAGACGAAGCCTCCTTTTTTACATGTCATGGTGTGGGTGACATCATTTGGTGATCCACATGCACAGAGATCAGGCAGTCCCTCAATCGGCCAGCCATATCTCAGAGCAATGGCGTCGACAAATTCTTGTTTGTTGAGGCTGAAGCCCTTTGCTCTGATTGGTAATGACGTTAGCCAGTTAGAGGCGCCTGCCTCCTGTGCTGTGTGTATTTTTCTACCCATTTCTGTGGACAGGTGGTGTGTAAGACGGTCCAGCTCGTCTTTTTGGGCCTGTTGCCTTTCTTCTGAGATTTTTCTTTCAATATCTCTTATTTCTGTTTGGTCTATCTCGCCCTCTGCCTCCTGAGCGATGATCCTGTTGATGAGTGACCTGGTAAGGCTGATGGAGTTTTGGTTCTCCTTATCAGCCAGCTTCTCAGGGTTGGTGATCCCCATCCCACCCAGTCTTGGGGGAAGTGCTAGCATATCCCTCTCCTCCTCCCCCAAAGCATGAGATTTCACTAGCGCCGGCAAGAATACATTTTTGACGGCATTTTCCAGTGGTCGGAGGAGTGGACTGATGCCGGGGATGGTGCGCATCAGGAACGTCCACCGATGTTGGATGCCGTGGGTGTACGCTGAATAGGCAGCGTGTGGCTCAGTCTTGGCAATGGTAGACAAAGATTCTATTTCCTTCACCCATTCAACCCACGTACTCCTTCTTATATACCTCTGTCCCGATCACTGCACCTAATTGTCTTTGTCCGTCTTTTGTCACAATGACGCCACTTCCTGCCAGTCTCAGTCCCTTCAGGTCACTCGGTAGAGGATGTTTTTCCTTGAGTTGATTGATCGTGTCCCTGGTGAGTGGAAGCACACCCCGTGTGGAATTTTCTGACAAGGCTCGTGTTACAGACGCAACATTGCCTTGTTGCATTTTGTCTGCAAACTTCCGGGCCCTGTCTTCTGTGGAGGTGTTGTTTTGTTGGGGTCCGGGGAGCCTCTCCTGTATGGCTCTGGCTTCTCCAAGGAGGGCATCTAACTCGTTAGTTTGCCACAAGGCAACTTGCCTTCTTAATGCCTCGATATTTTCGGCTTGTTTGGTTTTAGGGTGTGCTTTTTGGAGGAAGAGATGGGGGAGAGTGAATACAATTTTCAGGGATAGGGGCGCCAGTGGTGTGTTCTGGATGTAGTTATTTAACAGGGTGACAATTTCTTTGATGATAAATGTCGTGGCTCCACATCTGGGTGGTTTAAAAAGATTTCTTTCAGACCACCCAACAACTTCAAGGTATGTGTCATCCACCCACCTCGTTGCTTCCCCCTCCGCTAGCCCCTTCCAAGCAAAGCTTTCCCCGACCTCCGCCGCGCCCTGTCCAGTCGAAGAGGAAGAGTGATGAGGGGGTGGTGGTAGTGGTGTTGGTAGTGGCAACATTGGAGGTGCCAATGGAAGGGGTGGTACCGGTCGAGGGGTATATGGAGGTGGGGGTTGTGCAGCAGCTCCCTCCGACACCCCCTCCCCCCGCTCACTCCTTCCCCGGCGGCCCTCATTGTCCCCGCGGTGTCGCGCTTCATCGTTATCCTCCCTGCTCTGATCCCTGCCCAGGGGATTTTGGCACCTGTCGCTCTTCTTACAGTTCGTACAGCGTCTTTTCTCCTTAACTCATGCACTATTACTATCATTACTACTACTATCATTACTACTACTACTACTACTACTACTACTACTACTACTACTATCATTACTACTACTATCATTACTACTACTACTACTACTACTACTACTACTACTACTACTACTACTACTACTACTACTATCATTACTACTACTATCATTACTACTACTACTACTACTACTACTACTACTGCTACTACTACTATCATTACTACTACTACTACTACTACTACTACTACTACTACTACTAACTAGAGAGTATGGCGAACATTATTATAGCGAAGTTTTAATCTTAGTGACATATGTAGGAAAGATGTAACAGACTAACTGAAGCAGTGGTTCCCAACCCTTTTTCTGTCGTTTCCCCTTCATCAACTTCAACCCCCGGATTTCCCCGCTCATGTGGACGAGGAAAAAAGTAGCCAAAACACGAAATTTACGTGCTTAATAACGCAAGTAATATAGTAAATAAATAGTAGCCAAACACAATATTTACTTAATAACACAAATCAATCAGTTCTGTACCGTCTCCGCCAGTTCTTCTCCCCCGCACGGGCCTTGTCCGCCCTCGTATGGAGTCTGCATCTCACGTGTGGGGGGTCTTCACTCACACAGCTCTCTTGGACAGAGTGGAGGCTAAGGCTCTTCGTCTCATCAGCTCTCCTCCTCCTACTGATAGTCTTCTACCTCTTAAAATCCGCCGCCATGTTGCCTCTCTTACTATCTTCTATCGATATTTTCATGCTGACTGCTCTTCTGAACTTGCTGACTGCATGCCTCCCCGCTCCCGCGGCCTCGCCACACACGACTTTCTATTCAAGCTCATCCCTTTACTGTCCAAACCCCTTACGCAAGAGTTAACCAGCATCTTCACTCCTTCATCCCTCACGCTGGTAAACTCTGGAACAATCTTCCTTCATCTGCATTTCCTTCTGCCTACGACTTGAACTCTTTCAAGAGGAGGGTATCAGGACACCTCTCCTCCCAAAATTGAGCTATCTTTCGGCCACTCTAACTCTTTTTAGGAGCAGTGAGTAGCGTTTTTTTAAAAACATTTTTTACCTTTTTTATGGCCTTGAACTGACTCCTCTGCTGTAAAAAAAAAGTCAATAGTTTCCGCCGTCTAATTGCCAGTAATTTATATTTCCTTCGTGTTAAAACTCCCCCCTAGAATCATGAAATTTCCCCCCAGGGGTAAATTTCCCCCAGATTGGGAAGTGCTGAACTAGATAGAGTGTATAGCGAACTTATTTATAGCGAAGTTTTAACATAGTAGGATAATCATATAACATACAAGTCAGAGTATATAACAAATTTATTTATAATGAAATATTAATATCGTGACATCTGTAGGAAACGTGTAACAGGCTCACTGGAGTGTGTGGCGAACAATGCTGTGGTGAAGTTTTAACATCGTGACATCTGTAGGAAACGTGTAACAGGCTCACTGGAGTGTGTGGCGAACAATGCTGTCGTGAAGTTTTAACATCGTGACACACGTAGGACGGGTGTAAGCCAAAAGAAAATCATCGCACTCAAACAACAAAAAAAAATAATAAAGCTGACAGAATTAAGAAAAGATCCACTAAGAAGACTAACACTTGGCAGGAATGATCATGGAGGGAAACATGCAGCAGGCTGAAAGTGAACAGTGGCAGCACAAATATGAAGCAAAAAAAGTGAAAAGGTAAAGTAAAAAACTAAAAAAACTAAAATAAATTATTGAAACAACAAAACTCGCTTAAAAATATAATGCATGGTCACTCCTCCTTTCCACCTCCTCCCCCTTCTCTTCCTCTTCCTCCTCCTCCTCCTCCTCTTTTCCTTCCTCTTCCTTCTCCTCTTCCTCCTCCTCTTCCTCCTCCTTCGCGCCATCACTATAAACAACAAACAAATAAAGAACATAAGAATAAAATGTGAATTAGTGATTGGAGCCGTTTGGAAAATTTACGGTCCAGGAAAATGTACTTGTGTGTGTGTGTGTGTGTGTGTGTGTGTGTGTGTGTGTGTGTGTGTGTGTGACACGGTGCTGCCCCCTGCTTGTCTTGAGGGCACGGTGCTGCCCCCTGCTTGTCTGGAGGGAACAGTGCTGCCCCCTGCTTGTCTGGAGGGCCCGGAGCTGCCCCCTGCTCGTCTGGAGGGCACGGTGCTGCCCCCTGCTTGTCTGGAGGGCCCGGAGCTGCCCCCTGCTCGTCTGGAGGGCACGGTGCTGCCCCCTGCTTGTCTGGAGGGCCCGGAGCTGCCCCCTGCTCGTCTGGAGGGCCCGGAGCTGCCCCCTGCTCGTCTGGAGGGCACAGTGCTGCCCCCTGCTTGTCTGGAGGGCCCGGAGCTGCCCCCTGCTCGTCTGGAGGGCACGGTGCTGCCCCCTGCTCGTCTGGAGGGCAAGGTGCTGCCGCCTGCTTGTCTGGAGGGCACGGTGCTGCCCCCTGCTCGTCTGGAGGGCACGGTGCTGCCCCCTGCTCGTCTGGAGGGCACGGTGCTGCCCCCTGCTCTTCTGGAGGGCACGGTGCTGCCGCCTAGTTGCCCTCATCCTGCAGTGCTTACCCCTGTGTCGCGTGCTGGCCTGGGAGCGGCAGCAGCCGGGCTCGCCTCGGGGTGAGGTAAGCAACATCATCGTAGTCTAAGTATTCGGCCTCGTGGCTGGGTGGATGCCCTGAGGGTGTGCCCGGGGGTGCTCGCCTCGGGGTGAGGTAAGCACTATCATCGGAGTCTAAGTTTTCGGCCTCGTGGCTGCGTGGATGCTCGGAGATATTCTCGTAGATTGGAGGCCCGGGGATCTCCTCGTAGATTGGAGGCCCAGGGATCTCCTGGTGGATTAGAGGGTCGGGGAACTCGTCGTAGATGTGCTCCTCGTCGTCGCCGAAGTACAGGTAGTCGGGCTCCTGCTGCCGCGGCGCCACGCGCGGGTGCACGGTGGGGCCCGTGGGCGGCTCCACGCGGCTGTCGCCGATCGCTGCCTCGCCACCGACGCGCCAGGAGACGGCCAGTCCACGCCGCGGCGGCACGCGGGGCACTGCGGGAAGAATGCGTGACCATTACCGCCATGACAGCGACAACCGTCACGAAGGGGAGAGAGAGAGAGAGAGAGAGAGAGAGAGAGAGAGAGAGAGAGAGAGAGAGAGAGAGAGTGGGGAGGAGCCTTCGCCTTTGCTGTCCTTCATCTTCCACCTTTGATTAGATAGTTAGTGTAGCTTGTCACAAACAGCCTCTTAAGGACCAGCAGGTCTGCTGTTGTTTGTTCTTTCTTTGTGTTTCTTTGTGTTCCTTTGTGTTCCTATCTCTCCTCCTTCCCTCCCTCCCTTCTTCCCTCCTTCCCTCCCTCCTCCCTATCTTTGCTATTTCCTTCCCTCCCTATCTCTCCTCCTTCCCTCCCTATCTCTCCTCCTTCCCTCCCTCCCTCCTTCCCTCCTTCCTTTGCTCCTCCCTATCTTTTCTACTTTCCCTCCCTATCTCTCCTTCCCTCCCTCCCTCCCTCCTTCCCTCTTTCCTTCCCTCCTCCCTATTTTCCCTCTTTCCCTCCCTCCCTCCTTCCCTCCTTCCTTCCCTCCTCCTTATCTTTTCTCCTTCCTTCCCTCCCTATCTCTCCTTCCCTCCTTCCTTCCCTCCTCCCTATCTTTTCTCCTTCCTTCCCTCCCTCCCTCCTTCCTATCTTCCCTCTTTCCCTCCTTCCCTCCCCGCCTTACTTCTCCTTACCATAAACTCCGTAATGAACCTATTTTCCTTTCTCCCTTCTCCTTTTCCCCCTTCCTCCCTTTCCCCTCTCGTCCCTTCCTTCCCCTCTCGCCTCTCTCTCTCTTCACCTCTCCCTCCCTCCCTCCCACTCTCCTCCTCCTTCCACTCCCTCCTGTTCATGTTTTCCTCCTCCGTCTTCTTGTCTTCCTATTTTCAGCCTATTTTTCCTCTTTTCTTCCCTGTTCTCCTTTCCCTTCCTTCTTCCCTTCTTCTGTTCTTGCCTCCCTCCCTCCTCCCCGTCTTCCTGTCTTCTTCCTTTCCTCTCTGTCTTCTCGCTCTTCGTCCCGTCACTTTTGTTTTCATCTCCCTCACTTGTCTCTCCTTGATCGCTGTTTCCTCCTCTCCCCTTCATCTCCCTCCCACCTTCCTCCCCTTCTCCTTTCTCTTCATCCGTCCGAGTCGTTCGTCTCTCTCCCTCTCCTTCATCCTCTCTTCATTTATCTTATTTTCTTCTCTTCTTCTCCACTCCTTTGCTCCTTCCCTTTCCCTTTCTCTGCATCTCTCCTTCCTTCCCTTCCCTCCTGTCTTCCATTCTCCTCTCCCTGTGTTAATGGCTCGTTCTCTTCTCTCCCTTCATCCCACGTCTCCCTTCCTCCTGCTTTTCTCTCCATCTCCTCTTTATTCTCTCTTCTCGTCTCCTCTCCCGCCCTTCCCTCCTCCTCCTTTTCCCTCCCTTCATCAAACCCTTTTCCTTTGTCTCCTCCTCTCTTGTTCCTCCATTCTCTCTCTCTCTCTCTCTCTCTCTCTCTCTCTCTCTCTCTCTCTCTCTCTCTCTCTCACACTCTCACACACACACACACACACACAACTTGCGAGAGAGAGAGAGAGAGAGAGAGAGAGAGAGAGAGAGAGAGAGAGAGAGAGAGAGAGAGAGAGAGAGAGAGAGAGAGAGAGAGAGAGAGAGAGAGAGAGAGAGAGAGAGAGAGAGAGAGAGAGAGAGAGAGAGAGAGAGAGAGATTTACCTTCTTTGGATATCCTTCGCTGCCGGAAACGCCACATCACCGCCACAAGAACAACAAGAATACCAACACCTATCATTGCCGACACAACGATGATGGTGATGGTGGTTGTAGGGGTGGTGGTGATGGGGATGTAGGTGCAGTTTATCCATGAGAGGCTTTGTCTTGTGTATCCTTTTAGGGTGCATGGTCGATTCGGGTACTGTGATCTCCACCTTGAGGGCCCGTGAGCCTCAACAGTAACAGCCCGGTAATCAGGGAAGTAGCCTGTTCTGCGGCACCTAAGAGCACAATCACCAGCCCATACTGTAAACCGAAGACTGTGGCCATTGTTGCTGCTATAGTTCCACACACATAACCACAACTCCCACCACTGTGCGTCCCCAGGGAAGCAAGTGGCGTCCAGCGTGAACCAGGCGTCACTCAGCCAGCCATCGCCCGCCGCCACGAGCCTGATGCCTTTGAACCCTGGATCGGGGTGCACGTATAAGACGGTGCTCCAATCGTACCAGTTATATTTCTCGGTGGTAACGTTCTTCCATTCCTCATCCCCCGAGATGGTAATTTGGGCAGGGCAGCGTGGGTTCCAGTAGGGTTTGAAGGAATTTCCGGCCGCAAGCAACGATGATTCAATAAACACCAAGAGTAAGGGCAGCCTGGCCTTCATCGTGGCTCACCGTGTGTGTGTGTGTGTGTGTGTGTGTGTGTGTGTGTGTGTGTGTGTGCAGGGGAAGAGTGTTGAGTCTTGAGTGTTGAGCTTCTAAAGACTGCTGAGGCGTTCACTCTCGTATCCTCCCAGCGACTCTTGGTCTCCCTTTTCTTGGAGACGCAATTCAGCGAGCAGCGACCACTCCCGGCAGGACGAGAGAGACACTGGGGAGAAATGGCTGTGCTTGTGATTATATACTGGGCGCCTTTTAGATAATTTTCCTACAGTTTCCTGATCTGGGACAGGATGTTTCGTGCGTGACTTGCTGTGTACTACTTGACGCCTCGACACAACTTACTCCGGGCTCAAAGTACGACTGTTACTCAGCGCCACAGAGAACATCAACCGGGATCTCACGGGTGACTTTCTCTGTTCAAGGTGCAGAAGCTGAGTAAAACTATCGCGAGGATCACAGAACAGTCTATGCTGGAAAGTCTCAGCACCTTCCAATAGAGGCCTTTCAAACAGGCGAACTGAGGCGCCGAGACGCTTGAAAATGCGGCTCTTTGTCTCCCTTGCAGGTGACGGAAAGAAGGGAAATGATCAGAGAAGAATGGACACGAAAGGAAGGGAAATGATCAGAGAAGAATGGACACGAAAGTAAAGGAAATGATCAGAGAAGGATGGACACGAAAGGAAGGGAAATGATCAGAGAAGGATGGACACGAAAGGAAGGGGAATGATCAGAGAAGAATGGACACGAAAGGAAGGGAAATGATCAGAGAAGGATGGACACGAAAGGAAGGGAAATGATCAGAGAAGGATGGACACGAAAGGAAGGGAAATGATCAGAGAAGAATGGACACGAAAGGAAGGGAAATGATCAGAGAAGAATGGACACGAAAGGAAGGGAAATGATCAAAGAAGGATGGACACGAAAGGAAGGGAAATGATCAGAGAAGGATGGACACGAAAGGAAGGGAAATGATCAGAGAAGGATGGACACGAAAGGAAGGGAAATGATCAGAGAAGGATGGACACGAAAGGGAAGAAAGAAGAAAAGGAATACAAAGGAAAAATAAGAAGAACAAGGGACGAAGAACAACAACAATAACAAGATTAAATTAAAGAAGAAGAATAAAAGGTTAACAAAAGAAGGGAAAAAATAGAAAATACCAAAGAGAAGAAAGAAAGCAGAGAGAGAGAGAGAGAGAGAGAGAGAGAGAGAGAGAGAGAGAGAGAGAGAGAGAGAGAGAGAGAGAGAGAGAGAGAGAGAGAGAGAGAGAGAGAGAGAGAGAGGGAAGTCTGAGTCTGAGTGTATGTGATACGAAGTTATGACTCTTCCTCCTCCTCCTCCTCCTTCTTATCCTCCTCCTCCTCCTCCTCCTCCTCCTCCTTCTCCTCCTGCTCCTCCTTTAATTGTATATAATGGAATAGTGAAATTTGGATATCAGTTCCGGAGACTTTACTAACACTTGTCAAGCTAATCAATTTCTCTCTCTCTCTCTCTCTCTCTCTCTCTCTCTCTCTCTCTCTCTCTCTCTCTCCAGCCTTTTCCGTCTTCATATAATTAATGACCCGTCTTACTCCCTTATACTTTCGTTCAGTAAGTTTGTTGATCGTGTTTCTTTATTTGTTTATTTTTTCTCTTCTCTCGTTTGTGTGTCCCATATTTTTGTGCCTCAGTGGTCAGTTTGTCTTCGTCCAGGTTGCATCAGCAGGTATCATTCTTAAACTCCCTTTCGGTTTTCCCATGAGTTAATCTGCTTCACTTCGGTTCTCATATGATTAATTTCATGTCCCAATCCCTTTAATCTTCGTTCGGTTAATCTGCTTCAGTCTCTTCGTGAACTCCCTTTCGGTTCTCTTATAATCAATTTCACGTCCCAATCCCTTTAATCTTCGTTCGGTTAATCTGCTTCAGTCTCTTCGTAAACTCCCTTTCGGTTCTCTTATGATTAATTTCACGTCCCAATCCCTTTAATCTTCGTTCGGTTAATCTGCTTCAGTCTCTTCGTAAGCTCCCTTTCGGTTCTCTTATGATTAATTTCACGTCCCATTCCCTTTAATCTTCGTTCGGTTAATCTGCTTCAGTGTGTATTCGTAAACTCCCAAGAAGGGGTCGGGTAACCTTTCCCTGCAGGCCATACACTCAAGCGATGCGGCGCCCAGGGAACACATATTTGATACCGTTTTCGTAGGAGTTTGGGTCATTTTCAGGGCTAGTTGAAAGACCCTGGTGATGGTTGGATCCTTCTTCTGTACCCTGAAAGTGAAAAAAACCCTCATGAAAAACCGAGTGATATCCTTTTCAGCTCTTGCAAATAGTTGACATGAGAAGGGTGTGTGTGTGTGTGTGTCTGTGTGTGTGTGTGTGTGTGTGTGTGTGTGTGTGTGTGTGTGAGAGTCTGGAGACAACAAAGGCTTGCTGGTGACAGGATATCGTTTCCGCTGCTGATAACATGAGTACACGTGACACCTTTTACTACGACAAGAAGAAGATGATGAAGATGAAGAAGGTGAAGAAATAGAAGAAAGGGTACATTAGAGGAATAAAGAGGAAGAAAGAAGAAAAATGAAAAGAAAGAGAGGAAGAGAAAAAAAAGGAAAAAAAGAAAAGAAGGAAAAGGAAAAGAAAGAGGATGAAAAAGAAGGAAAAGAAAAAAGAGGAAAGAGAAGAAGAAAGAAAAAGAAAAGAGAAAGAGGAAAGAAAAAAGAGGAAAACGAAAAAGAAAAAGAAAAGAAAATGATAAAAGGGAAAAAACAAATAAGACAAAAAAAAAGAAAAAGAGGAAAAATAAGAGGAAAGAGAAGAAGAAGAGGAAGAAGAAGAAAAAGAAGGAGAAGGAGAAGAAGAAATGAAAATAAAATAAAAAGAGAAACGAAGAGGAAGCAGAAGAAGAAAAAGAAGAAGAAGAAGAAGAAGAAGAAACGAAAATAAAATAAAAAGGAAAAAGGTGAGGAAGAAGAAGAAGCAGAAGAAGAAGATGAAGAAGAAGAAGAAGATTAGAAGATGAAAAAGAAGAAATAAAGATAAAAATATAAAGAGGAAAGATAAGAAGCAGAAGAAGAAGAGGAAGCTAAAAAGAGTCGGCCATCCATCTCATAATCTAACCTTTGGAGTCACTGAAGAAGCCCCCCCCCAAAGAAAAATCAGATCCCAGTAGAACGCGTCGCCTTCCAGTCCCCATTACTCTTGGCGCAATCGTGAACAGGTCAGGTCAATACTAGAGGTCATCAGGGCAGACAATGAAAATCGGCATATTCAGAGAAGGGAAAAAATGCCGCAGAGATTGAAAGGGTGACTGTGTGTGTGTGTGTGTGTGTGTGTGTGTGTGTGTGTGTGTGTGAAAAGATTAGTGAGGAAGTAGAAATATGAAGGAAAAAGGGAAGGGAGAGGAGGGAGAAATATTAAGGGAAGAGAAAGGAAGGAATAATATGAAGGAGGGAGAAGGAGGAAAGAAATAGGGAAGAGGAGAAGAGAGAAGAGACGGAGGGAAAGGGGGAGAGAAGGAAGAGAGGAAAGGAGGAAACTAAAAGAAGAGAAACAAAAATAAAATAACGAGAAAAAATGAAGAGAGAGAGAGAGAGAGAGAGAGAGAGAGAGAGAGAGAGAGAGAGAGAGAGAGAGAGAGAGAGAGAGAGAGAGAGAGTACAAATGATAAGAGTTCTCTCTCTCTCTCTCTCTCTCTCTCTCTCTCTCTCTCTCTCTCTCTCTCTCTCTCTCCAGAATGAATGAAAATATACGCACATTCACTTACGCACGTAACAATTTAAGCATGCACACACACACACACACACACACACACACACACACACACACACACACACACACACACACACACACACACTGATTATTATCATTATTATTATTATTATTATTATTATTATTATTATTATTATTATTATTATTATTATTATTATTATTATTATAAGTAACTCCGGCTTATCATTAACCATTCTTCCTCCAAGAGCATAACGGGGCGGCGGCTCCCATCACACAGGAAGTTGAGGCCGTGAAACAGTCTCCCCTCCATTGATACTGATATCGCCACTCGCCAGCATGGTCCCGCGACACTGTTTGTTGACTTCCCATCGTGCTCCGTGGCCACTAACGCATGATTCGTAGCGTTCATAAACATATTAGCTGGACCCACCCCTGACTTCCCATCGTGCTCCGTGGTAGCGGCCACTAACGCATGATTCGTAGCGTTCATAAACATATTAGCTGGACCCACCCCTGACTTCCCATCGTGCTCCGTGGTAGCGGCCACTAACGTGGATCGCGTGGCTCGTATCGTTATTAAACATACTTGAACTGTAAAGGTAAGAATAATTAAGAGGCCTGACACTCATCCCGGCATACTTATCACATACAGAAGGTCCAATCCCGGGGGGTTTTAAGGGTACACGGGGGGTATGGGGGGGACGCGGGATCGGGGGGTGGGGTGCGACAATCTGATCAGGAGGAAAAGTGGAAAGAAAAGAGTGATGATATAAATATGAGGAAAAAAATGTCCGTAATTTAAATTCAATGCAAAGAAGGACGGACGAGACGCGGGCGGGGAGGGTGTTGCGACCGTCTGAGCAGGAGGAAAAGTGGGAGGAAAAAGTGATGAATTAAATATATGAGGAAAAAATGTCCGTAATTTAAATTCAGTGGAAAGAGGGAATCTGGATTTCACTGTAAAAAAAAACATATATATATATATATATATATATATATATATATATATAGAGAGAGAGAGAGAGAGAGAGAGAGAGAGAGAGAGAGAGAGAGAGAGAGAGAGAGAGAGAGAGAGAGAGAGAGAGAGAGAGAGAGAGAGAGAGAGAGAGAGAGAGAGAGAGAGAGAGAGAGAGAGAGAGAGAGAGAGAGTCCAATCTAAGACAAAAACAGCTTGATTAAAAGAAAAAAAGACCAAGTGAAATTTAAGATGAAAAAGAAAACATGAAAACCAACGCAAAATTAGAAAAAAATGTAGGAAATAGAAGAATATTTGGAAGGGAAATCATTTGTGCTTCCTGGAAAGGTCTGAGAAAGAACCTCAGAAAACTTTGCATCAGACAAAGAGGAAAGAATTAATTATATGGACCTTAGGGGGAAATATAACAAGATAAAAAGATAAATAACTCAAATTTAAAGGAAAAAGAGATTTATATGAAGGGCTAAATAAAATATGCGAAAAATAATTACAAGAGAAAAGACTAATTCAGCACATCAACACACACACACACACACACACACACACACACACACACACACACACACACGCACGCACGCACTCACGCCCACGCGCTCTCGCTCTCTCTCTCTCTCTCTCTCTCTCTCAGATTTACGCACATAACAATTTACGCATGTACACACACACACACACACACACACACACACACACACACACACACACACACACACACACACACGGCCCGGTAGCTCAGGGGTAGAGCGTCTGGCTCACAACCATAAGGACCGGGGTTCGATTCCCCGGCCGGTTTAAGATAAGTTGGGTTTATCTTCTTTCACGTGTAGCCCCTGTTCACCTAGCAGTGAGTAGGTACGCGACGTCAGGCAAGGAGTTGTGACCTCGTTGTCGCGGTGTGTTGTGTGTGAGTGGTCTCAGTCCTACCCAAAGATTGGTACTATGAGCTCTGTGCTCTTCCGTAGGGGAACGGCTGGCTGTCTCGAGAGAGACTCGCAGCAGACCGAGAGGTGAATTACACACACACACACACACACACACACACACACACACACACACACACAGACTACCACCTCCATTACTACTACTACTACTTAACTACTTAACTCTCTAACTACCTAACTAATTGACTATGAACGGATAAAAAGGGGAGGAAACAAGGGAATGGAGAGAGAGGGAGGAGGAGGAAGGGAGGGAGGAAAGGAGGGAGGAAGAGGAGGAAGGGAGGGGGAGGAGGAAGAGAGAGGAAAAAGGACTGGCTGTTTGCTATCTGGACGTAAAGAGAGGAGGAGGGAAGGTACGTGTGTGTATGTGTGTGTGTGTGTGTGTGTGTGTGTGTGTTACCTGCGCTGATAGTCGTGTGAGGTAATTAAGATTTCAACACCTGTCAGTATGAAGTTAATGAACAGTGCAATGATCTTTTTAGTGGTTTGAGGTAAAATTGAATCACCTGTCAGTCTTTGTGTCATTAAGAACGTATTGGTTGGTTTAGGAGTCGTGTGAGGGAAGACGTAAGTAGTACCTGTCAGTAGTAAGTATTGGAACATTAAGGTAGGGTGTAGTTTTGTGACCCTGGTGGTAGTTTGACTCCTCTGTACCGTGAACCTAAGGAAACACACATTTGACAAGGCTTTCCCAGGAGTTGTGGGCATTTCCAGGGGTAGTTTTGTGACCCTGGTGACAGTTTGACCCTTCCTCTGTACCGTGAACCTTAGAAAACACACATTTGACAAGGCTTTCGTAGTAATTGTGAGCATTTCCAGGGGCAGTTTTGTGACCCTGGTGGTAGTTCGACCTCTCCTCTTTACCGTGAACCTGAAAACACATATTTGACAATGCTTTCCTGGGAGTAGTGTGCATTTCTAGGGGTAGTTTTGTGACCCTGGTGGTAGTTCGACCTCTCCTCTTTACCGTGAACCTGAAAACACATATTTGACAATGCTTTCCTAGGAGTAGTGGGCATTTCTAGGGGTAGTTTTGTGACCCTGGTGGTAGTGTGACCCTTCCTCAGTACCGTGATCCTAACAAAACACACATTTGACAAGGTTTTCGTAGTAGTTGTGGGTATTTCCAGCAGGGTAGTTTTGTGACCCTGATAACAGTTTGACCTTTCCTCTGTACCGTGAACCTAAGAAAACACACATTTGACAAGTTCTGGGCATTTCCAGGGTAGTTTTTTTGACCCTGGTGGTAGTTTGACCCTTCCTCTGTACCGTGAACATAAGAAAACACACATTTGACAAGGCTTTCCTAGGAGTTGTGGGCATTTCCAAGGGTAGTTTTGTGACCCTGGTGGTAGTTTGACCCTTCCTCTGCACCGTGAACCTAAGAAAACATACATTTGACAAGGCTTTCGTAGTAATTGTGAGCATTTCCAGGGGCAGTTTTGTGACCCTGGTGGTAGTTCGACCTCTCCTCTTTACCGTGAACCTGAAAACACATATTTGACAATGCTTTCCTGGGAGTAGTGGGCATTTCTAGGGGTAGTTTTGTGACCCTGGTGGTAGTTCGACCTCTCCTCTTTACCGTGAACCTGAAAACACATATTTGACAATGCTTTCCTAGGAGTTGTGGGCATTTCCAGGGGTAGTTTTGTGACCCTGGTGGTAGTTTGACCCTTCCTCTGTACCGTGAACCTAAGAAAACATACATTTGACAAGGCTTCCCTAGGAGTTGTGGGCATTTCCAGGGGTTGTTTTGTGACCCTGGTGGTAGCGTGACCCTTCCTCAGTATCGTGAACCTAACAAAACACACATTTGACAAGGCTTTCGTAGTAGTTGTGGGCATTTCCAGGGGTAGTTTTGTGACCCTAGTGGTAGTTCGACCCTTCCTCTGTACCGTGAACATAAGAAAAAACACATTTGACAAGGCTTCTCTAGGAGTTGTGGGCATTTCCAGGGGTAGCTTTGTGACCCTGGTGACAGTTTAACCCTTCCTCTGTACCGTGAACTTGAGAAAACACACATTTGACATGGCTTTCGTAGTTGTTGTGAGCATTTCCAGGGGTAGTTTTGTGACCCTGGTGGTAGTTCGACCTTTCCTCAGTACCGTGAACCCAAGAAAACACACATTTGACAAGGCTTTCGTAGCAATTGTGAGCATATCCAGGGGTAGTTTTGTGACCCTGGTGGTAGTTCGACCCTTCTTCAGTACCGTGAACCTAAGAAAACACACATTTGACAAGGCTTTCCTAGGAGTTCTGGGCATTTCCAGGGGTAGTTTTGTGACCCGGGTGGTACTGTGACCCTTCCTCAGTACCGTGAACCTAACAAAACACACATTTGACAAGGCTTTCGTAGTAGTTGTGGGCATTTCCAGCAGGGTAGTTTTGTGACCCTGGTAACAGTTTGACCTTTCCTCTGTACCGTGAGCCTAAGAAAACACACATTTGACAAGTTATGGGCATCTCCAGGGGTAGTTTTGTGACCCTGGTGGTAGTTTGACCCTTCCTCTGTACCGTGAACATAAGAAAACACACATTTGACAAGGCTTTCCTAGGAGTTGTGGGCATTTCCAGGGGTAGTTATGTGACCCTGGTGGTAGTTTGACCCTTCCTTTGTACTGTGAACCTAAGAAAACATACATTTGACAAGGCTTCCCTAGGAGTTGTGGGCATTTTCAGGGGTAGTTTTGTGACCCTGGTGACAGTTTGACCATTCCTCTGTACCGTGAACCAAAAAAACAATACACATTTGACAAGGCTTTCGTAGTAGTTGTGGGCATTTCCAGGGGTAGTTTTGTGACCTTGGTGGCAGTTCGACCCCTCCTCTGTACCGTGAACCTAAGAAAACATACATTTGACAAGGCTTTCATTGGCGTTTTGGGCATTTCCAGGGGTAGCTTTGTGACCCTGGTGGCAGTTTGACCCCTCCTCTGTACCGTGAACCTAAGGAAGCACACATTTGACAAGACTTTCGGAGGGATTTTGGGCATTTCCAGGGGTAGTTTTGTGACCCTGGTGGCAGTTTGACTCCATCTCTGTACTGTGAACCTAAAAAACCACACATTTGACAAGGGTTTCCCAAGAGTTTCGGGCATTTCCAGGGGTAGTTTTGTGACCCTGGTGACAGTTTGACCTCTCCTCTTTACCGTGAACCTGAAAACACATATTTGACAATGCTTTCCTAGGAGTAGTGGGCATTTCTAGGGGTTGTGTTTTGACCCTGGTGACAGTTTGACCCTTCCTCTCTACCGTGAACCAAAGAAAACACACATTTGCCAAGGCTTTCGAAGGAGTCATGGGCATTTCCAGGGTTAGTTTTGTGACCCTGGTGACAGCTTGACCCTTCCTCTGTACTGTGAGCCTAAAAAATCATTAAGGAAAACTCAACTGAGCGCCATTTTGGCCTTTGAAACTTGTTGACGTGAGGGTAAAATAGTTACACGTGGTTACCCTGTTCAATTATATAGCCTGTGTGTAGGGGAGTGATCCAGAGGTGCGCGCGGCCTCAGTGCGCATCTCCGGGGTAATAATATATAGTAATTACCCTGTTCACTTGTATAGCCTGTGTGTAGGGGAGTGATCCAGAGGTGCGCGCGGCCTCAGTGCGCATCTCCGGGGTGAAAACAGATTATACAGTGATTTAATGGTGTTGTGTTAGTGTTGTGGTTTCTCTCTCTCATATGATTGAGAGTGTGTGTGTGTGTGTGTCATTCTCTCTCTCTCTATCTACTACTACTACTACTACTACTACTACTACTACTACTACTACTACTACTACTACTATTACCACTACTACTATTACTACTATTACTGCTACTACTACTACTACCACTATTACTACTACTACTACTACTACTACTATTACAGGTCATCGTGGAGAAGGCCCCTCAGGCTCGTATCGACAAGAAGTATTTGGTTCCTTTGCCAGTCGGTCAATTCTACTTCCTCATGCGCAAGAGAATTCCCCTGAGACCCGAGGATACCCTCATCTTCTTCGTCAACAATGTGATTCCTCCCACCAGCGCCACCATGGGATCGCTCTACCAGGTATATTAGAGTGGTTGTTTGTTTGTTTGGGATTTCCTCTGAAGGAGTTGTAGATTCATCATTTCTCTTTCTTTTGGCTTGATCTGCTTCCTTCTATCTTTATTCAATTATGACTTATTTTGACTTTTATCAGAACTTTTCATGAGTCTTCCCTCTAGTCTTAACACCGTAGGCTCGTTTTACCAGGTATACGAGTGTGCTTGTTTGTTTGTTTGAGATTTTCTCTTATGAAGTTGTTGATTGATCCTTTCTCTTACTTTTAGCGCTACCTGCATGTTCCTATCTTTATCCAATTTTGAGTAATTCCCATTTTTATCAACATTTTTCATACACGTTTTCTAATTTCCGGGGTTCAAGGATGTTTTTCTCTGCTTTCTGTTTGTATGTTTGAGATTCGCTTTTGTGTATTTGTAGAGTATTTAATTGTCTTTCTTTTGACACTTATCTGTATGTTTCTATCTTTATCCAATTTTGAGTAAATTCTATTTTAATTGACATTTTTCATTCTTGTTTTTCAATTTCTGGTGTCGCTTTACCAGGGTCAAGGATGTTTTTCTCTGCTTCCTGTTTGTTTGTTTGAGATTCGCTCTTGTGTATTTGTAGAGTATTTAATCTTCTTTCTTTTGACACTATCTGTGTTGTTTTATCCTTATCCAATTATGAGTTAGTTTGACTTCTCTCTCTCTCTCTCTCTCTCTCTCTCTCTCTCTCTCTCTCTATTAATTTTATTATATACCATGAAAATAACTATGCTGTCAAGAATTGGTATGCTCACTACACAAAGGAAATTGAATAAGATTTTAGGAGGCGAAGGATTACACTTACCACTCTCAAAGGTGACAAAATACTGGTGGAAGCTGTCCCTGTGTTGTTAGTTGTCCCTGTGTTGCTAGTTGTCCCTGTGTCGGTAGCCGTCCCCGTGTTGGTAGTCGTCTCTGTGTTGGTAGTCGTCTGTGTTGGTAGTCGTCCCTGTGTCGGTAGCCGTCCCTGTGTTGGTAGTCGTCCCTGTGTTGGTAGTCGTCCCTGTGTTGGTAGCTGTCCCTGTGTTGGTAGCCGTCCCTGTGCCGGTAGCCGTCCCTGTGTTGGTAGTCGTCCCTGTTAAAATAGTCAATTCCTCATGTCAAAAAACTATCTTCCGAGCCAAAGTGTCTTCTGAGCGGTGGTGCCAGATTGTCGTACTCAGGGCATCATAATTACTTGGTTTTGACCCTTAATTATTCCCCAAAGACATCTGCAATTGATGATTTTAATGATAACTATAAATTTTTCCAGCTATTGGGATGAAGGAGGCAGTTTTCAGGTTAGAAGTCGGCAAATGTAAAAGGATTGAGTGGGACATTTTGTACTCCTGTTTACACACTTAATAAGTTGCTAACGTGTCAGAGGGAGGTGTAGTACGGGGATGGTAATGACTAAGTTGCTTATAATATTTATTCTAACAGTAAAAGGAATATACCTGAGCACATCAGTAAGTACAGAATCAACAAGTTAACGTCACTACTGACTGTCACACGCCCAAATGAAATCAACAATCTTCACGGCAGACACACTCGTAGCGACCAGTCACTAATGAAACACACATGTACGGTTGGTTACGTTTCACTACCAACAACACTGAATGTTCCTACTCAACATAACAAAGTTCCTAATACTCCAGAACGATCACATGCTACACAGTCACAAGAAATACGGCTTCTCCTAACAGAGTCTCGTAATTCTACTCACCAGTGTTGCCTCAAGTACAGTAATGGCCACAGCCCCAAAATAGGTTGACTGTTACTGAATTGGTGAATGCGACACTCCTGCTCCTTGCCGAGGAGCTCTTATATAGGGCCAGCGGCTACCATACAAATCGTCACCACCGTGTCGTTTTACATCACAACACGTCACAAAACGTCATGACAACGCCCACGTGAACAGTTCATGCCCGCCGGCCTTATACCCGTCCATAGGAGGACCCACGAGTGTTCCGCCTCCCGGCACTTCCTGCCTACGCGCTCACTCCCTGTCTATTCACACATCAGGTCGTGGAGCCCTTGTTATTAGTAGTAGAATTTGCATCTATGAACTCCTGCTTGTAACCATTTCTCAGAACATGGTCCAAAGTGACCCTTCATGCGGTTAACTCGCATACTTAGCCGTGCTCCCCGTTGAGGGTCCAAAAGCCAGCCATCCCAGCCTAGTCCTGGTAGCGAAGGGTCACCTCTCACAAGGTCCACGACATCCCCAAATGATTTGGTTCCTCGTGTCTCAGGAGCTAGAAGCACTGCCAGTTACAGGTGTTGTAGGCGAGTGTTAGGAGCATCTTGTGTTAGAATATTGTGTTCCTAACTGTTGTCCTTGCAGAGATATTGGCACTTGAAGTTGACGCACACACACACACACACACACACACACACACACACACACACACACACACACACACACACACACACACACTAACTCCGTGATGGTTCTTGCAGGGAAGGAACCGAGATGAGACCAGACGCAGCCCTCCAGTGAGCACAGGAGACCACCGAGGGACACCCACGCACCTCATGGCATGGGGGAGGACGGATGGAGATGGTGGGTGAGTGAAGCAACCCACCCCCTGTGTATGCTCAGGCCCAAGGTTACGTCAGGTTAGGGGCTGCCTTGAAAACAGGTCCTTTCTCTCACTGATTCTCTCCAGGTTTCCTCCATTTTTCCCTTCTTTCCTCCTCTCTTCTTCCTTTCCTCCTATGCCAAAAAAATAGCTTAATCTTTCCTCTTCCTCCTCCTGTCTTCTTCTTCTTCCTCCTCCTCTTCGTTTCCCAGTTATCTCCACTTTTATCAAGGTCTGTGTATTTCTCCGGCGTAATTTTGGTGGTTTCGTTCATTTCCTCCTCCAAGTTCAACTCCATTTTTCTCATTTTTCCTTCCTCTCTTCCTCCTTTCCTCCTATACCAAAAAACTGCTTAATCTTTCCTCTTCCTCCTCTTGTCTTCCTCTTTTTCCTCCTCCTCTTCGTTTCTCTTTAATCTCCACTTTTATCAAGATTTGTGTATTTCTCCGGCGCAGTTTTGGTGGTTTTGTTCGTTTCCTCCTCCAAGTTCAAGTCAATTTTTCTCCTCTTTCTCCACCTCTTCCTCCTTTCCTCCTATGCCAAAAAATAGCTTAATCTTTCCTCTTCCTCCTCCCATCTTCCTTTTCCTCCTCATCCTTTTCAGTTCAGTTATCTCCATTTTTTTATCAAGGTCTGTGTATTTCTGGCATAATTTTGGTGGTTTCATTCATTTCCTCCTCCAAGTTCAAGTCCATTTTCCTCCATTTTCCACCTCTTCCTCCTTTTCTCCTACACCAAAAAATAGCTTACTCTTTCCTTTTCCTCCTCCTCCTTTTCATTCCTCTCCTATCTCCACTTTTATAAAAGGTCTGTGTATTTCTCCAGCGTAATTTTAGTGGTTTCGTTCATTTCCTCCTCCAAGTTCAACTCCATTTTTCTCATTTTTCCTTCCTCTCTTCCTCCTTTCCTCCTATACCAAAAAACTGCTTAATCATTCCTCTTCCTCCTCTTGTCTTCCTCTTTTTCCTCCTCCTCTTCGTTTTTCTTTAATCTCCACTTTTATCAAGATTTGTGTATTTCTCCGGCGCAGTTTTGGTGGTTATGTTCATTTCCTCCTCCAAGTTCAAGTCCTTTTTTCTCCTCTTTCCTCCACCTCTTCCTCCTTTCCTCCTATGCCAAAAAATAGCTTAATCTTTCCTCTTCCGCCTCCCATCTTCCTTTTCCTCCTCATCCTTTTCATTTCAGTTATCTCCATTTTTTTTTTATCAAGGTCTGTGTATTTCTGGCATAATTTTGGTGGTTTCATTCATCTCCTCCTCCAAGTTCAAGTCCATTTTCCTCCATTTTCCACCTCTTCCTCCTTTTCTCCTACACCAAAAAATAGCTTACTCTCTCCTTTTCCTCCTCCTCCTTTTCATTCCTCTCCTATCTCCGCTTTTATAAAAGGTCTGTGTATTTCTCCAGCGTAATTTTAGTGGTTTCGTTCATTTCCTCCTCCAAGTTCAACTCCATTTCTCTCCCTTTTCCTTCCTCTCTTCCTCCTTACCTCCTATGCCAAAAAATAGCTTAATCTTTCCTCTTCCTCCTCATTTTCGTTTCTTTGTAATCTCCACTTTTATCAAGGTCTGTGTCTTTGTAAACTTTGCAGAATGGACGAAAAAAACACCAGAAACTGCTTGTATATTTATTGAGCAAACTGACACTTCTTGCAGAGAGAGAGAGAGAGAGAGAGAGAGAGAGAGAGAGGGGGGGGGTTTCTTATGTGTCTGGGGGGGCATGTGTCTGTGGGGGTTGTCAACACACTGTGGGGGGGACACCCTGTGGGGGGGACACCCTGTGGGGCCTGGGAGCTGAGAGAGAGAGAGAGAGAGAGAGAGAGAGAGAGAGAGAGAGAGAGAGAGAGAGAGAGAGAGAGAGAGAGAGAGAGAGAGAGAGAGAGAGAGAGAGAGAGAGAGAGAGACACACACACACACACACACACACACACACACACACACACACACACACACACACACACACACACACACATTCTTGGCACTAAACTCTTGCAGGGAGGGAGACAGAGACGAGACCACTGAGCCGAAGGAACCAGTCAGGCCTTCAAGATGCTGCCTGGATGCTGGGGGAGACCAGACGAGACGAGTCCTGTTGGGGAGAAGATGGAGGGAGATTAATTGAAGGGCAGAGATGAGAGAGAGATGGAACTAACTCTCTCTCCCTGTATTTTTATAAAGAGAAAGCTAATAAAGTTTGGAAATATATATTACAATGGATATATTTAAACCTACTCTTCTTCTTCTTCCCTGTCTCTTTCCTCTGTCCACCAGTGAGCTATTGTATTCTTCCCTTCCCTTCCCTTCCCTTCTCTTCCCCTCCCCTCCCCTCCCAAGATGCCGCCTGGATGTTGGGGGAAGAGAGAGAGAGGGAGAGAGGATGAGATGGAACACACACACTCTCTCTTCTTTTCAATGGACCTTATACACTTTTACGCTACTTTTTTGTGTGAGAGAGAGAGAGAGAGAGAGAGAGAGAGAGAGAGAGAGAGAGAGAGAGAGAGAGAGAGAGAGAGAGAGAGAGAGAGAGAGAGAGAGAGAGAGAGAGAGAGAGAGAGAGTGTTCCAGCTTCCAGTCCCTTGCTGAGCTGAGTGACCAGACAGCACCAGCCAGTCAGCCATAGCCCTGAAAAGATTTATGATGGTTAGGTCCCGGTAGATTGTGGTGGAATGGTAGAAATCGTGGTTGAATGTCAGGTCTTGGGTTGAAATTTTGGGGTTACAGAGTTGAAAAAGTTTTGAACAAGTTGAGTTTTTGGGTTGAGCTTGTGATGACTGATGGTTGAATTGTGGACAAAACTGGCAGAGGGATGTTGGGCGAATATTGTGTAGTGGTTAGACCCTGGTAGATTGTGGTAGACTGGTAGAAATCATGGTTGAAAGAGATAATAGTAACTTACCAAATATCAGCAACTTCCTGTCCCAACTTCCATCAGTTGCACGATCAGTAATAATAATAATGATAATAATAATAATAATAATAATAATAATAATAATAATAATAATAATAATAATAATAATAATAAAAGTATATAAAATTAACCTGTATTTTCTCATTCCTGAGAGAGAGAGAGAGAGAGAGAGAGAGAGAGAGAGAGAGAGAGAGAGAGAGAGAGAGAGAGAGAGAGAGAGAGAGAGAGAGAGAGAGAGAGAGAGAGAGAGAGAGAGAGAGAGAGAGAGAGAGAGTGAGTTACCTCCACATCTGAAAAGGAAAAATCTATAATCTTCCTTCCTCTTCCTCTTCACACACACACACACACAAAAAAAAAAATGTTACACCCCAAAGTTATGACCGCAGCAGCAGCAGCAGTCAGAGGCTGAATTATAGTCACAAGTTAAAGTGTGCGTCGTGCCAAGTCCCTGCTGGTGAGCCTGGTTCAGACCCTCACACCAAGCACCTCCCAGGGCCAAAACGGAGGTGGGTTGAGTTCTAATGTGTGTTTCCTTAGGTTCACGGTACAGAGGAAGGGTCACACACCTAACCCGGGAAATGCCCACAACTCCTAGGAAAGCCTGGTCAAATGTGTGTTTCTTTAGGTTCACAGTACAGAGGAAGGGTCACACTACCACCAGGGTCACACACCTAATCCGGGATATGCCCACAACTCCTAGGAAAGCCTGGTCAAATGTGTGTTCCCTTAGGTTCATGGTACAGAGGAAAGGTCAAACTACCACCAGGGTCACACAACTACCCTGGGAAATGCCCACAACTCCTAGGGAAAGCCTTGCCAAATGTGTGTTCCCTTAGGTTCATGGTACAGAGGAAGGGTCAAACTACCACCAAGGTCACACAACTACCCTGGGAAATGCCCACAAATCCTAGGGAGCGCCTTGCCAAATATGTGTTTCTTTAGGTTCACGGTACAGAGGAAGGGTCACACTATCACCAGGGTCACACAACTACCCTGGGAAATGCCCACAAATCCTAGGGAAAGCCTGTTCAAATGTGTTTTTCCTTAGGTTCACGGTACAGAGGAAGAGTCACACTACCACCAGGGTCACACAACTACCCTGGGAAATGCCCACAACTCCTAGGAAAGCCTGGTCAAATGTGAGTTTCCTTAGGTTCACGGTACAGAGGAAGGGTCACACTACCACCAGGGTCACACAACTACTCTGGGAAATGCCCACAACTCCTAGGAAAGCCTGGTCATGTGTGTGCTTCCTTAGGTTCACGGTACAGAGGAAGGGTCACACTACCACCAGGGTAACAAAACTACCCCTGGAAATGCCCACAACTCCTAGGAAAGCCTTGTCAAATGTGTGTTTTCTTAAGTTCACAGTACAGAGAAAGGGTCACAAAACTACCCTTGGAAATGCCCACAACTCCTAGGAAAGCCTGGTCATATGTGTGTTTCTTTAGGTTCACAGTACAGAGGAAGGGTCACAAAACTACCCCTGGAAATGCCCACAACTCTTAGGAAAGCCTTGTCAAATGTGTGTTTTCTTAGGTTCACAGTACAGAGGAATGGTCACAAAACTACCCCTGGAAATGCCCATAACTCCTAGGAAAGCCTGGTCATATGTGTGTTTCTTTAGGTTCACAGTACAGAGGAAGGGTCACAAAACTACCTCTGGAAATGCCCACAATTCCTAGGAAAGCCTGGTCATATGTGTGTTTCTTTAGGTTCACAGTACACAGGAAGGGTCACAAAACTACCCCTGGAAATGCCCATAACTCCTAGGAAAGCCTGGTCATATGTGTGTTTCTTTAGCTTCACAGTACAGAGGAAGGGTCACAAACTACCCCTGGAAATGCCCACAACTCCTAGGAAAGCCTGGTCATATGTGTGTTTCTTTACGTTCAGAGTACAGAGGAAGGGTCACAAAACTACCCCTGGAAATGCCCACAACTCCTAGGAAAGCCTTGTCAAATGTGTGTTTTCTTAGGTTCACAGTACAGAGGAAGGGTCACAAAACTACCCTTGGAAATGCCCACAACTCCTAGGAAAGCCTGGTCATGTGTGTTTCTTTAGCTTCACAGTACAGAGGAAGGGTCACAAAACTACCCCTGAAAACGCCCACAACTTCTAGGAAAGCCTTGTCAAATGTGTGTTTTCTTAGGTTCACAGTACAGAGGAAGGGTCACAAACTCCCTGAAATGCCCATAACTCCTAGGAAAGCCTGGTCATATGTGTGTTTCTTTAGGTTCACAGTACAGAGGAAGGGTCACAAAACTATCCCTGGAAATGCCCACAACTCCTAGGAAAGCCTGGTCATATGTGTGTTTCATTAGGTTCACAGTACAGAGGAAGGGTCACAAAACTACCCCTGGAAATGCCCACAACTTCTAGGAAAGCCTGGTCTAATGTGTGTTTTCTTAGGTTCACAGTACAGAGGAAGGGTCACAAAGCTACCCCTGGAAATGCCCACAACTCCTAGAAAAGCCTGGTCAAATGTGTGTGGCGGTCGAAAGAGAGAGAGAGAGAGAGAGAGAGAGAGAGAGAGAGAGAGAGAGAGAGAGAGAGAGAGAGAGAGAGAGAGAGAGAGAGAGAGAGAGAGAGAGAGAGAGAGAGAGAGAGAGAGAGAGAGAGAGAGAGAGAGAGAGAGAGAGATAATGTTCCATAAAAACTGTTACACCCCAAAGTTATGACCGCAGCAGCAGCAGCAGTCAGAGGCTGAATTATAGTCACAAGTTAAAGTTTGTGTCGTGCCAAGTCCCTGCTGGTGAGCCTGGTTCAGACCCTCACACCAACCACCTCCCAGGGCCAAAACGGAGGTGGGTTGAGTTCTAATGTGTATTTCCTTAGGTTCACGGTACAGAGGAAGGGTCACACACCTAACCTGGAAATGCCCACAACTCCTAGGAAAGCCTGGTCAAATGTGTTTTCTTTTAGGTTCACAGTACAGAGGAAGGGTCACACTACCACCAGGGTCACACACCTAATCCGGGATATGCCCACAACTCCTAGGAAAGCCTGGTCAAATGTGTGTTCCCTTAGGTTCATGGTACAGAGGAAGGGTCAAACTACCACCAGGGTCACACAACTACCCTGGGAAATGCCCACAACTCCTAGGGAAAGCCTTGCCAAATGTGTGTTCCCTTAGGTTCATGGTACAGAGGAAGGGTCAAACTACCACCAGGGTCACACAACTACCCTGGGAAATGCCCACAAATCCTAGGGAGCGCCTTGCCAAATATGTGTTTCTTTAGGTTCACGGTACAGAGGAAGGGTCACACTACCACCAGGGTCACACAACTACCCTGGGAAATGCCCACAAATCCTAGGGAAAGCCTGGTCAAATGTGTGTTTCCTTAGGTTCACGGTACAGAGGAAGAGTCACACTACCACCAGGGTCACACAACTACCCTGGGAAATGCCCACAACTCCTAGGAAAGCCTGGTCAAATGTGTGTTTCCTTAGGTTCACGGTACAGAGGAAGGGTCACACTACCACCAGGGTCACACAACTACTCTGGGAAATGCCCACAACACCTAGGAAAGCCTGGTCATGTGTGTGATTCCTTAGATTCACGGTACAGAGGAAGGGTCACACTACCACCAGGGTCACAAAACTACCCCTGGAAATGCCCACAACTCCTAGGAAAGCCTTGTCAAATGTGTGTTTTCTTAGGTTCACAGTACAGAGAAAGGGTCACAAAACTATCCCTGGAAATGCCCACAACTCCTAGGAAAGCCTGGTCATGTGTGGTTTTTACGTTCAGAGTACATAGTAAGGGTCACAAAACTACCCCTGGAAATGCCCACAACTCCTAGGAAAGCCTTGTCAAATGTGTGTTTTCTTAGGTTCACAGTACAGAGGAAGGGTCACAAAACTACCCTTGGAAATGCCCACAACTCCTAGGAAAGCCTGGTCATGTGTGTTTCTTTAGCTTCACAGTACAGAGGAAGGGTCACAAAACTACCCCTGAAAACGCCCACAACTTCTAGGAAAGCCTTGTCAAATGTGTGTTTTCTTAGGTTCACAGTACAGAGGAAGGGTCACAAAACTACCCCTGGAAATGCCCATAACTCCTAGGAGAGCCTGGTCATATGTGTGTTTCTTTAGGTTCACAGTACAGAGGAAGTGTCACAAACCTATCCCTGGAAATGCCCACAACTCCTAGGAAAGCCTGGTCAAATGTGTTTTCTTTAGGTTCACAGTACATATGAAGTGTCACACTACCACCAGGGTCACACACCTAATCCGGGATATGCCCACAACTCCTAGGAAAGCCTGGTCAAATGTGTGTTCCCTTAGGTTCATGGTACAGAGGAAGGGTCAAACTACCACCAGGGTCACACAACTACCCTGGGAAATGCCCACAAATCCTAGGGAAAGCCTGGTCAAATGTGTGTTTCCTTAGGTTCACGGTACAGAGGAAGAGTCACACTACCACCAGGGTCACACAACTACCCTGGGAAATGCCCACAACTCCTAGGAAAGCCTGGTCAAATGTGTGTTTCCTTAGGTTCACGGTACAGAGGAAGGGTCACACTACCACCAGGGTCACACAACTACTCTGGGAAATGCCCACAACACCTAGGAAAGCCTGGTCATGTGTGCTTCCTTAGATTCACGGTACAGAGGAAGGGTCACACTACCACCAGGGTCACAAACTACCCCTGAAATGCCCACAACTCCTAGGAAAGCCTTGTCAAATGTGTGTTTTCTTAGGTTCACAGTACAGAGAAAGGGTCACAAACTACCCCTGGAAATGCTCACAACTCCTAGGAAAGCCTGGTCATATGTGTTTCTTTAGGTTCACAGTATAGAGGAAGGGTCACAAAACTACCCCTGGAAATGCCCACAACTCCTAGGAAAGCCTGGTCATATGTGTGTTTCTTTAGGTTCACAGTACAGAGGAAGGGTCACAAAACTACCCTTGGAAATGCCCACAACTCATAGGAAAGCCTGGTCATGTGTGTTTCTTTAGGTTCACAGTACAGAGGAAGGGTCACAAAACTGCCCTGGAAAAGCCCACAACTTCTAGGAAAGCCTTGTCAAATGTGTGTTTTTAGGTTCACAGTACAGAGGAAGGGTCACAAAACTACCCCTGGAAATGCCCATAACTCCTAGGAGAGCCTGGTCATATGTGTGTTTCTTTAGGTTCACAGTACAGAGGAAGGGTCACAAAACTATCCCTGGAAATGCCCACAACTCCTAGGAAAGCCTGGTCATATGTGTGTTTCTTTAGGTTCACAGTACAGAGGAAGGGTCACAAAACTACCCCTGGAAATGCCCACAACTTCTAGGAAAGCCTGGTCTAATGTGTGTTTTCTTAGGTTCACAGTACAGAGGAAGGGTCACAAAGCTACCCCTGGAAATGCCCACAACTCCTAGAAAAGCCTGGTCAAATGTGTGTGGCGGTCGAGAGAGAGAGAGAGAGAGAGAGAGAGAGAGAGAGAGAGAGAGAGAGAGAGAGAGAGAGAGAGAGAGAGAGAGAGAGAGAGAGAGAGAGAGAGAGAGAGAGAGAGAGAGAGAGAGAGAGAGAGAGAGAGAGAGAGAGAGAGAGAGAGAGAGAGAGAGAGAGAGAGAGAGAGAGAGAGATAATGTTCCATAAAAACTGTTACACCCCAAAGTTATGACCGCAGCAGCAGCAGCAGTCAGAGGCTGAATTATAGTCACAAGTTAAAGTTTGTGTCGTGCCAAGTCCCTGCTGGTGAGCCTGGTTCAGACCCTCACACCAACCACCTCCCAGGGCCAAAACGGAGGTGGGTTGAGTTCTAATGTGTATTTCCTTAGGTTCACGGTACAGAGGAAGGGTCACACACCTAACCCGGGAAATGCCCACAACTCCTAGGAAAGCCTGGTCAAATGTGTTTTTCTTTAGGTTCACAGTACAGAGGAAGGGTCACACTACCACCAGGGTCACACACCTAATCCGGGATATGCCCACAACTCCTAGGAAAGCCTGGTCAAATGTGTGTTCCCTTAGGTTCATGGTACAGAGGAAGGGTCAAACTACCACCAGGGTCACACAACTACCCTGGGAAATGCCCACAACTCCTAGGGAAAGCCTTGCCAAATGTGTGTTCCCTTAGGTTCATGGTACAGAGGAAGGGTCAAACTACCACCAGGGTCACACAACTACCCTGGGAAATGCCCACAAATCCTAGGGAGCGCCTTGCCAAATATGTGTTTCTTTAGGTTCACGGTACAGAGGAAGGGTCACACTACCACCAGGGTCACACAACTACCCTGGGAAATGCCCACAAATCCTAGGGAAAGCCTGGTCAAATGTGTGTTTCCTTAGGTTCACGGTACAGAGGAAGAGTCACACTACCACCAGGGTCACACAACTACCCTGGGAAATGCCCACAACTCCTAGGAAAGCCTGGTCAAATGTGTGTTTCCTTAGGTTCACGGTACAGAGGAAGGGTCACACTACCACCAGGGTCACACAACTACTCTGGGAAATGCCCACAACACCTAGGAAAGCCTGGTCATGTGTGTGCTTCCTTAGATTCACGGTACAGAGGAAGGGTCACACTACCACCAGGGTCACAAAACTACCCCTGGAAATGCCCACAACTCCTAGGAAAGCCTGGTCAAATGTGTGTTTCCTTAGGTTCACGGTACAGAGAAAGGGTCACAAAACTACCCCTGGAAATGCTCACAACTCCTAGGAAAGCCTGGTCATATGTGTGTTTCTTTAGGTTCACAGTATAGAGGAAGGGTCACAAAACTACCCCTGGAAATGCCCACAACTCCTAGGAAAGCCTGGTCATATGTGTGTTTCTTTAGGTTCACAGTACAGAGGAAGGGTCACAAAACTACCCTTGGAAATGCCCACAACTCATAGGAAAGCCTGGTCATGTGTGTTTCTTTAGGTTCACAGTACAGAGGAAGGGTCACAAATCTGCCCCTGGAAAAGCCCACAACTTCTAGGAAAGCCTTGTCAAATGTGTGTTTTCTTAGGTTCACAGTACAGAGGAAGGGTCACAAAACTACCCCTGGAAATGCCCATAACTCCTAGGAGAGCCTGGTCATATGTGTGTTTCTTTAGGTTCACAGTACAGAGGAAGGGTCACAAAACTATCCCTGGAAATGCCCACAACTCCTAGGAAAGCCTGGTCATATGTGTGTTTCATTAGGTTCACAGTACAGAGGAAGGGTCACAAAACTACCCCTGGAAATGCCCACAACTTCTAGGAAAGCCTGGTCAAATGTGTGTTTTCTTAGGTTCACAGTACAGAGGAAGGGTCACAAAGCTACCCCTGGAAATGCCCACAACTCCTAGAAAAGCCTGGTCAAATGTGTGTGGCGGTCGAGATGTGGGCCGAGAGAGAGAGAGAGAGAGAGAGAGAGAGAGAGAGAGAGAGAGAGAGAGAGAGAGAGAGAGAGAGAGAGAGAGAGAGAGAGAGAGAGAGAGAGAGAGAGAGAGAGAGAGAGAGAGAGAGAGAGAGAGAGAGAGAGAGAGAGAGAGAGAGAGAGAGAGAGAGAGAGAGAGATAATGTTCCATAAAAACTGTTACACCCCAAAGTTATGACCGCAGCAGCAGCAGCAGTCAGAGGCTGAATTATAGTCACAAGTTAAAGTTTGTGTCGTGCCAAGTCCCTGCTGGTGAGCCTGGTTCAGACCTTCACACCAAGCACCTCCCAGGGCCAAAACGGAGGTGGGTTGAGTTCTAATGTGTGTTTCCTTAGGTTCACGGTACAGAGGAAGGGTCACACACCTAACCCGGGAAATGCCCACAACTCCTAGGAAAGCCTGGTCAAATGTGTGTTTCTTTAGGTTCACAGTACAGAGGAAGGGTCACACTACCACCAGGGTCACACACCTAATCCGGGATATACCCACAACTCCTAGGAAAGCCTGGTCAAATGTGTGTTCCCTTAGGTTCATGGTACAGAGGAAGGGTCAAACTACCACCAGGGTCACACAACTACCCTGGGAAATGCCCACAACTCCTAGGGAAAGCCTTGCCAAATGTGTGTTCCCTTAGGTTCATGGTACAGAGGAAGGGTCAAACTACCACCAGGGTCACACAACTACCCTGGGAAATGCCCACAAATCCTAGGGAGCGCCTTGCCAAATATGTGTTTCTTTAGGTTCACGGTACAGAGGAAGGGTCACACTACCACCAGGGTCACACAACTACCCTGGGAAAGGCCCACAAATCCTAGGGAAAGCCTGGTCAAATGTGTGTTTCCTTAGGTTCACGGTACAGAGGAAGAGTCACACTACCACCAGGGTCACACAACTACCCTGGGAAATGCCCACAACTCCTAGGAAAGCCTGGTCAAATGTGTGTTTCCTTAGGTTCACGGTACAGAGGAAGGGTCACACTACCACCAGGGTCACACAACTACTCTGGGAAATGCCCACAACACCTAGGAAAGCCTGGTCATGTGTGTGCTTCCTTAGATTCACGATACAGAGGAAGGGTCACACTACCACCAGGGTCACAAAACTACCCCTGGAAATGCCCACAACTCCTAGGAAAGCCTTGTCAAATGTGTGTTTTCTTAGGTTCACAGTACAGAGAAAGGGTCACAAAACTACCCCTGGAAATGCCCACAACTCCTAGGAAAGCCTGGTCATATGTGTGTTTCTTTAGGTTCACAGTACAGAGGAAGGGTCAAAAACAACCCCTGAAATGCCCACAACTCCTAGGAAAGCCTTGTCATATGTGTGTTTGGTTAGGTTCACAGTACAGAGGAAGGGTCACAAACTACCCTGAAAATGCCCATAACTCCTAGGAAAGCCTGGTCATATGTGTTTCTTTAGGTTCACAGTACAGAGGAAGGGTCACAAAACTACCTCTGGAAATGCCCACAACTCCTAGGAAAGCCTGGTCATATGTGTTTCTTTAGGTTCACAGTACACAGGAAGGGTCACAAAACTACCCCTGGAAATGCCCATAACTCCTAGGAAAGCCTGGTCATATGTGTGTTTCTTTAGCTTCACAGTACAGAGGAAGGGTCAAAAACTACCCCTGGAAATGCCCACAGCTCCTAGGAAAGCCTGGTCATATGTGTGTTTCTTTACGTTCACAGTACAGAGGAAGGGTCACAAAACTACCCCTGGAAATGCCCACAACTCCTAGGAAAGCCTTGTCAAATGTGTGTTTTCTCAGGCTCACAGTACAGAGGAAGGGTCACAAAACTACCCTTGGAAATGCCCACAACTCCTAGGAAAGCTTGGTCATGTGTGTTTCTTTAGGTTCATAGTACAGAGGAAGGGTCACAAAACTACCCCTGGAAACGCCCACAACTTCTAGGAAAGGCTTGTCAAATGTGTGTTTTCTTAGGTTCACAGTACAGAGGAAGGGTCACAAACTACCCTGAAATGCCCATAACTCCTAGGAGAGCCTGGTCATATGTGTGTTTCTTTAGGTTCACAGTACAGAGGAAGGGTCACAAAACTCTCCCTGGAACTGCCCACAACTCCTAGGAAAGCCTGGTCATATGTGTGTTTCTTTAGGTTCACAGTACAGAGGAAGGGTCACAAAACTACCCCTGGAAATGCCCACAACTTCTAGGAAAGCCTGGTCAAATGTGTGTTTTCTTAGGTTCACAGTACAGAGGAAGGGTCACAAAGCTACCCCTGGAAATGCCCACAACTCCTAGAAAAGCCTGGTCAAATGTGTGTGGCGGTCGAAATGTGGGCCGAGAGAGAGAGAGAGAGAGAGAGAGAGAGAGAGAGAGAGAGAGAGAGAGAGAGAGAGAGAGAGAGAGAGAGAGAGAGAGAGAGAGAGAGAGAGAGAGAGAGAGAGAGAGAGAGAGAGAGAGAGAGAGATAATGTTCCATAAAAACTGTTACACCCCAAAGTTATGACCGCAGCAGCAGCAGCAGTCAGAGGCTGAATTATAGTCACAAGTTAAAGTTTGTGTCGTGCCAAGTCCCTGCTGGTGAGCCTGGTTCAGACCCTCACACCAACCACCTCCCAGGGCCAAAACGGAGGTGGGTTGAGTTCTAATGTGTATTTCCTTAGGTTCACGGTACAGAGGAAGGGTCACACACCTAACCCGGGAAATGCCCACAACTCCTAGGAAAGCCTGGTCAAATGTGTTTTTCTTTAGGTTCACAGTACAGAGGAAGGGTCACACTACCACCAGGGTCACACACCTAATCCGGGATATGCCCACAACTCCTAGGAAAGCCTGGTCAAATGTGTGTTCCCTTAGGTTCATGGTACAGAGGAAGGGTCAAACTACCACCAGGGTCACACAACTACCCTGGGAAATGCCCACAACTCCTAGGGAAAGCCTTGCCAAATGTGTGTTCCCTTAGGTTCATGGTACAGAGGAAGGGTCAAACTACCACCAGGGTCACACAACTACCCTGGGAAATGCCCACAAATCCTAGGGAGCGCCTTGCCAAATATGTGTTTCTTTAGGTTCACGGTACAGAGGAAGGGTCACACTACCACCAGGGTCACACAACTACCCTGGGAAATGCCCACAAATCCTAGGGAAAGCCTGGTCAAATGTGTGTTTCCTTAGGTTCACGGTACAGAGGAAGAGTCACACTACCACCAGGGTCACACAACTACCCTGGGAAATGCCCACAACTCCTAGGAAAGCCTGGTCAAATGTGTGTTTCCTTAGGTTCACGGTACAGAGGAAGGGTCACACTACCACCAGGGTCACACAACTACTCTGGGAAATGCCCACAACACCTAGGAAAGCCTGGTCATGTGTGTGCTTCCTTAGATTCACGGTACAGAGGAAGGGTCACACTACCACCAGGGTCACAAAACTACCCCTGGAAATGCCCACAACTCCTAGGAAAGCCTTGTCAAATGTGTGTTTTCTTAGGTTCACAGTACAGAGAAAGGGTCACAAAACTATCCCTGGAAATGCCCACAACTCCTAGGAAAGCCTGGTCATATGTGTGTTTCTTTACGTTCAGAGTACAGAGGAAGGGTCACAAAACTACCCCTGGAAATGCCCACAACTCCTAGGAAAGCCTTGTCAAATGTGTGTTTTCTTAGGTTCACAGTACAGAGGAAGGGTCACAAAACTACCCTTGGAAATGCCCACAACTCCTAGGAAAGCCTGGTCATGTGTGTTTCTTTAGCTTCACAGTACAGAGGAAGGGTCACAAAACTACCCCTGAAAACGCCCACAACTTCTAGGAAAGCCTTGTCAAATGTGTGTTTTCTTAGGTTCACAGTACAGAGGAAGGGTCACAAAACTACCCCTGGAAATGCCCATAACTCCTAGGAGAGCCTGGTCATATGTGTGTTTCTTTAGGTTCACAGTACAGAGGAAGGGTCACAAAACTATCCCTGGAAATGCCCACAACTCCTAGGAAAGCCTGGTCAAATGTGTTTTTCTTTAGGTTCACAGTACAGAGGAAGGGTCACACTACCACCAGGGTCACACACCTAATCCGGGATATGCCCACAACTCCTAGGAAAGCCTGGTCAAATGTGTGTTCCCTTAGGTTCATGGTACAGAGGAAGGGTCAAACTACCACCAGGGTCACACAACTACCCTGGGAAATGCCCACAAATCCTAGGGAAAGCCTGGTCAAATGTGTGTTTCCTTAGGTTCACGGTACAGAGGAAGAGTCACACTACCACCAGGGTCACACAACTACCCTGGGAAATGCCCACAACTCCTAGGAAAGCCTGGTCAAATGTGTGTTTCCTTAGGTTCACGGTACAGAGGAAGGGTCACACTACCACCAGGGTCACACAACTACTCTGGGAAATGCCCACAACACCTAGGAAAGCCTGGTCATGTGTGTGCTTCCTTAGATTCACGGTACAGAGGAAGGGTCACACTACCACCAGGGTCACAAAACTACCCCTGGAAATGCCCACAACTCCTAGGAAAGCCTTGTCAAATGTGTGTTTTCTTAGGTTCACAGTACAGAGAAAGGGTCACAAAACTACCCCTGGAAATGCTCACAACTCCTAGGAAAGCCTGGTCATATGTGTGTTTCTTTAGGTTCACAGTATAGAGGAAGGGTCACAAAACTACCCCTGGAAATGCCCACAACTCCTAGGAAAGCCTGGTCATATGTGTGTTTCTTTAGGTTCACAGTACAGAGGAAGGGTCACAAAACTACCCTTGGAAATGCCCACAACTCATAGGAAAGCCTGGTCATGTGTGTTTCTTTAGGTTCACAGTACAGAGGAAGGGTCACAAAACTGCCCCTGGAAAAGCCCACAACTTCTAGGAAAGCCTTGTCAAATGTGTGTTTTCTTAGGTTCACAGTACAGAGGAAGGGTCACAAAACTACCCCTGGAAATGCCCATAACTCCTAGGAGAGCCTGGTCATATGTGTGTTTCTCTAGGTTCACAGTACAGAGGAAGGGTCACAAAACTATCCCTGGAAATGCCCACAACTCCTAGGAAAGCCTGGTCATATGTGTGTTTCTTTAGGTTCACAGTACAGAGGAAGGGTCACAAAACTACCCCTGGAAATGCCCACAACTTCTAGGAAAGCCTGGTCTAATGTGTGTTTTCTTAGGTTCACAGTACAGAGGAAGGGTCACAAAGCTACCCCTGGAAATGCCCACAACTCCTAGAAAAGCCTGGTCAAATGTGTGTGGCGGTCGAAATGTGGGCCGAGAGAGAGAGAGAGAGAGAGAGAGAGAGAGATAATGTTCCATAAAAACTGTTACACCCCAAAGTTATGACCGCAGCAGCAGCAGCAGTCAGAGGCTGAATTATAGTCACAAGTTAAAGTTTGTGTCGTGCCAAGTCCCTGCTGGTGAGCCTGGTTCAGACCCTCACACCAACCACCTCCCAGGGCCAAAACGGAGGTGGGTTGAGTTCTAATGTGTATTTCCTTAGGTTCACGGTACAGAGGAAGGGTCACACACCTAACCCGGGAAATGCCCACAACTCCTAGGAAAGCCTGGTCAAATGTGTTTTTCTTTAGGTTCACAGTACAGAGGAAGGGTCACACTACCACCAGGGTCACACACCTAATCCGGGATATGCCCACAACTCCTAGGAAAGCCTGGTCAAATGTGTGTTCCCTTAGGTTCATGGTACAGAGGAAGGGTCAAACTACCACCAGGGTCACACAACTACCCTGGGAAATGCCCACAACTCCTAGGGAAAGCCTTGCCAAATGTGTGTTCCCTTAGGTTCATGGTACAGAGGAAGGGTCAAACTACCACCAGGGTCACACAACTACCCTGGGAAATGCCCACAAATCCTAGGGAGCGCCTTGCCAAATATGTGTTTCTTTAGGTTCACGGTACAGAGGAAGGGTCACACTACCACCAGGGTCACACAACTACCCTGGGAAATGCCCACAAATCCTAGGGAAAGCCTGGTCAAATGTGTGTTTCCTTAGGTTCACGGTACAGAGGAAGAGTCACACTACCACCAGGGTCACACAACTACCCTGGGAAATGCCCACAACTCCTAGGAAAGCCTGGTCAAATGTGTGTTTCCTTAGGTTCACGGTACAGAGGAAGGGTCACACTACCACCAGGGTCACACAACTACTCTGGGAAATGCCCACAACACCTAGGAAAGCCTGGTCATGTGTGTGCTTCCTTAGATTCACGGTACAGAGGAAGGGTCACACTACCACCAGGGTCACAAAACTACCCCTGGAAATGCCCACAACTCCTAGGAAAGCCTTGTCAAATGTGTGTTTTCTTAGGTTCACAGTACAGAGAAAGGGTCACAAAACTACCCCTGGAAATGCTCACAACTCCTAGGAAAGCCTGGTCATATGTGTGTTTCTTTAGGTTCACAGTATAGAGGAAGGGTCACAAAACTACCCCTGGAAATGCCCACAACTCCTAGGAAAGCCTGGTCATATGTGTGTTTCTTTAGGTTCACAGTACAGAGGAAGGGTCACAAAACTACCCTTGGAAATGCCCACAACTCATAGGAAAGCCTGGTCATGTGTGTTTCTTTAGGTTCACAGTACAGAGGAAGGGTCACAAAACTGCCCCTGGAAAAGCCCACAACTTCTAGGAAAGCCTTGTCAAATGTGTGTTTTCTTAGGTTCACAGTACAGAGGAAGGGTCACAAAACTACCCCTGGAAATGCCCATAACTCCTAGGAGAGCCTGGTCATATGTGTGTTTCTTTAGGTTCACAGTACAGAGGAAGGGTCACAAAACTATCCCTGGAAATGCCCACAACTCCTAGGAAAGCCTGGTCATATGTGTGTTTCTTTAGGTTCACAGTACAGAGGAAGGGTCACAAAACTACCCCTGGAAATGCCCACAACTTCTAGGAAAGCCTGGTCAAATGTGTGTTTTCTTAGGTTCACAGTACAGAGGAAGTGTCACAAAGCTACCCCTGGAAATGCCCACAACTCCTAGAAAAGCCTGGTCAAATGTGTGTGGCGGTCGAGATGTGGGCCGAGAGAGACAGAGAGAGAGAGAGAGAGAGAGAGAGAGAGAGAGAGAGAGAGAGAGAGAGAGAGAGAGAGAGAGAGAGAGAGAGAGAGAGATAATGTTCCATAAAACTGTTACACCCCAAAGTTATGACCGCAGCAGCAGCAGTCAGAGGCTGAATTATAGTCACAAGTTAAAGTTTGTGTCGTGCCAAGTCCCTGCTGGTGAGCCTGGTTCAGACCTTCACCAAGCACCTCCCAGGGCCAAAACGGAGGTGGGTTGAGTTCTAATGTGTGTTTCCTTAGGTTCACGGTACAGAGGAAGGGTCACACACCTAACCCGGGAAATGCCCACAACTCCTAGGAAAGCCTGGTCAAATGTGTGTTTCTTTAGGTTCACAGTACAGAGGAAGGGTCACACTACCACCAGGGTCACACACCTAATCCGGGATATACCCACAACTCCTAGGAAAGCCTGGTCAAATGTGTGTTCCCTTAGGTTCATGGTACAGAGGAAGGGTCAAACTACCACCAGGGTCACACAACTACCCTGGGAAATGCCCACAACTCCTAGGGAAAGCCTTGCCAAATGTGTGTTCCCTTAGGTTCATGGTACAGAGGAAGGGTCAAACTACCACCAGGGTCACACAACTACCCTGGGAAATGCCCACAAATCCTAGGGAGCGCCTTGCCAAATATGTGTTTCTTTAGGTTCACGGTACAGAGGAAGGGTCACACTACCACCAGGGTCACACAACTACCCTGGGAAATGCCCACAACTCCTAGGAAAGCCTGGTCAAATGTGTGTTTCCTTAGGTTCACGGTACAGAGGAAGAGTCACACTACCACCAGGGTCACACAACTACCCTGGGAAATGCCCACAACTCCTAGGAAAGCCTGGTCAAATGTGTGTTTCCTTAGGTTCACGGTACAGAGGAAGGGTCACACTACCACCAGGGTCACACAACTACTCTGGGAAATGCCCACAACACCTAGGAAAGCCTGGTCATGTGTGTGCTTCCTTAGATTCACGATACAGAGGAAGGGTCACACTACCACCAGGGTCACAAAACTACCCCTGGAAATGCCCACAACTCCTAGGAAAGCCTTGTCAAATGTGTGTTTTCTTAGGTTCACAGTACAGAGAAAGGGTCACAAAACTACCCCTGGAAATGCCCACAACTCCTAGGAAAGCCTGGTCATATGTGTGTTTCTTTAGGTTCACAGTACAGAGGAAGGGTCACAAAACTACCCCTGGAAATGCCCACAACTCCTAGGAAAGCCTTGTCAAATGTGTGTTTTCTTAGGTTCACAGTACAGAGGAAGGGTCACAAAACTACCCCTGAAAATGCCCATAACTCCTAGGAAAGCCTGGTCATATGTGTGTTTCTTTAGGTTCACAGTACAGAGGAAGGGTCACAAAACTACCTCTGGAAATGCCCACAACTCCTAGGAAAGCCTGGTCATATGTGTTTCTTTAGGTTCACAGTACACAGGAAGGGTCACAAAACTACCCCTGGAAATGCCCATAACTCCTAGGAAAGCCTGGTCATATGTGTGTTTCTTTAGCTTCACAGTACAGAGGAAGGGTCAAAAACTACCCCTGGAAATGCCCACAGCTCCTAGGAAAGCCTGGTCATATGTGTGTTTCTTTACGTTCACAGTACAGAGGAAGGGTCACAAAACTACCCCTGGAAATGCCCACAACTCCTAGGAAAGCCTTGTCAAATGTGTGTTTTCTCAGGCTCACAGTACAGAGGAAGGGTCACAAAACTACCCTTGGAAATGCCCACAACTCCTAGGAAAGCTTGGTCATGTGTGTTTCTTTAGGTTCATAGTACAGAGGAAGGGTCACAAAACTACCCCTGGAAACGCCCACAACTTCTAGGAAAGGCTTGTCAAATGTGTGTTTTCTTAGGTTCACAGTACAGAGGAAGGGTCACAAAACTACCCCTGGAAATGCCCATAACTCCTAGGAGAGCCTGGTCATATGTGTGTTTCTTTAGGTTCACAGTACAGAGGAAGGGTCACAAAACTATCCCTGGAAATGCCCACAACTCCTAGGAAAGCCTGGTCATATGTGTGTTTCTTTAGGTTCACAGTACAGAGGAAGGGTCACAAAACTACCCCTGGAAATGCCCACAACTTCTAGGAAAGCCTGGTCAAATGTGTGTTTTCTTAGGTTCACAGTACAGAGGAAGGGTCACAAAGCTACCCCTGGAAATGCCCACAACTCCTAGAAAAGCCTGGTCAAATGTGTGTGGCGGTCGAAATGTGGGCCGAGAGAGAGAGAGAGAGAGAGAGAGAGAGAGAGAGAGAGAGAGAGAGAGAGAGAGAGAGAGAGAGAGAGAGAGAGAGATAATATTCCATAATAGACTCGGAGCAGAGTGAGGATGACTCATTTTCTCGCCGGCAACACACGCCTCAGTGAATAAGCTACCCGAGTAATACGTTCACCTGGATCACAGTCTGTTCACCCCAGGACGGCAATGAGTCAGTATTTTTTTTTTTTTTTTTACAGCTAAGGAGACAGTTCCAGGGCATAAAAAAAAATAAAAAAGCCCGCTACTTACTGCTCCTGAATAGAGGTCAAAGGTTTGGCGCACGAGGTCACATGTTGCCTCCTGCCCGGGGCCGCCTCAGAGCACGCTGCATCCTGCTGAACAGATCGTCGGCGGCACATATTAACCAGGCGGTGGTGGATCATGTTTCTTAATGGTCCCTCTGAGCGAGAAAAATTAGAATAAATCACCCCTCACACAAACCATTTCATAATATATATCAAAGCATTTGTGATCAGTTTATGCATCATCTATTTTGGGAGGTATAATTATATCATGGCACAAATTTGACCCGTCGCTGCTGCCGGGTTAATATGCTTGCTTGTATGAGATCACTTGAACACAATGCATGCTTTGGTGAGGTCTGAACTAGGTTGTGATACACACACACACACACACATAATGTCCACCAAGTCGACAATGTCCCTCTTCATCTCCTCGGCCTGGTGCTTTTTCTCCTGGGCAGCCTCGTCAAGGCAGCGCAGCGTCACCCCTCGGCAATCCAGCCTCTCCCTGCTTTCTCCGGTCATCAGCTGGTACTTCTTCCACTGTTCCTCTGGGAGTGCCTGTGGGAGGGGGGTAAAGAGGGTACATTCATCACCCCATACAGGTTATACCTATTTGCATCGGGGAAAAAAAAAGCCTGGAAAATTCTGCATAGCCCCTTGACTGTGGATTTCCTACAAGAAGACCTCACCATGTTATAGGAAAGGCACAAAAGGTGGCTGTTACAATTCAATGAAGAAAAATGGAAAGTCCTGCACCTTGGGAGGGGATATCCAGCACACCAATACCACATGGGAAACACTCCACTATCCACCACAGAGGCAGAGAAAGACCTGGGAGTGTATGTAACCAGGCTACCAGTGAAGGGATATCCAGCACACCAATACCACATGGGAAACACTCCACTATCCACCACAGAGGCAGAGAAAGACCTGGGACTATACGCTACCAGGCTACTAGTGAAAGCCAAATCCGTGCCAATCGCAGCGGACGGGTTAAAAACTAAGTAAAAAACTGACTCTCAGGGCAAAGTTGGAATATGAGAAACTGATTAAAAACATACAATTCATCTAAATATCTAGGTTCAGGGCTTAAGTGTTGGAGTTCATTCTCTAAGAGTTATGGACCTGGAGTAGTGAGCACATCCCACATGATCTTGAACCCCTGAAGGGCGGGTGTTTTGACCACAAGGGCTCACTCAGGGGGGGTATTGGGCCACAAATAGCTGTTCTTCAAGCACTCATAATCCTTGAAATAAGCATCTTATGGATATACATGTAATACCATGATGTGCAGCACACAATGAACTCAATGGTGAAAGGAGCCTGATATGTGTGATGCCTGAGCGGGCCAAGCCAGACCTATTGCTGGGCTGAGCCTGGTGGACGGGACAATATACTGGATGAGGGACTCACGCAAGCTAATTTATTATATAACACATGAAAATTTACTTTTTAGGTGTGCATATGTTGTACATATCTTGTGCTCTGTCTGGCTGGCTATCTTGGTTAGACTTTCTCTCTCTCTCTCTCTCTCTCTCTCTCTCTCTCTCTCATATACAGGATATAAAAATCTATATATTTCAACACAACCTATTTCTCTCTTGAAAACATGTATGTGTAGAAAAACATATCATAATTTTCAATGGGAGTGTAACATATTAAATGCATTTTTTTTCTAATGTTTACCAATATTCTGATACAATAATAATGGCAGGTGTTGGTTGGTGCCACTGGGAGTCAGGGGTGCAAGCAAGCATTTTGTGTAGTGTATCTTTTCTGACTTGTGCTGCCCACCTGTGCCTGTGAGTTCCCTGCCTGGCTGGCTGGGTTTATTTTTGTGTGTTTTTGGGTGGGTTTTTTAATGCCAACCCTGAGGATTACTAACAAGTGGAACAGCCTCACTGAACATGTAATCACCAGCACTAGTGTGAATATGTTTAACCCGGTAGCAGCGACGGGCCAAATTTGTGGCTTTACCGTGTACCAGCAACGGGCCAAATTTTTGCCATGACATAACCCCCCAAAATAGATGAAGCATAGACTGATCACAAATGAGTTGTTATATATTATGAAATGGTTTGCACGAGTGATGATTTTTTCTCATTAATTCGCTTAGAGGGTCCTTTAAGAAACATGATCCCCGCTGCCACCACCGGGTTAAGAACAGATATGACCAGGTTGAGGCTGAACAGAAACAGAGAAGAGGCACCAGGCCCTTATGACTCTCTTGCCTCTTATACCTTCACTGGGTAAGCATCTTCACTCAGGATCGGACTAGCCTATGTGCCCGTGTGCCAATGTACTTACTTGTGTTTTTTATTTATCTGGTCCCACTTCCGCCGAAGTGCTCTGCAGGAACCACATATTTTAATTCATTAAATTTTCAATATTGATCACAACTTATATGCTATGTTAATTGTCAATGGCACATGGGCCCCCCAAGGTACATGTGTAGTGCGGCGACTAGGCCTGATGAATGAGCCTCCCATAACCCACTTAGCCAGCGGGGTACCTCTTTGGCCGACTCGGTAAGGAGTGGCTCTCCCGTCACGTTGGTTCAATGCCAGGCAGCCGGCGAATACCCTCACCTTGTCTTGATTAATTTCTCGCGTGTTTCGATACAAGCAGAGGACGTGTTGGGAAATAGAGGAAATAGAAAAAGAAAATCCCGGGGCATGACACATGGGCCCCTGGACTTAACCCATGCCAATGTGTATTATTTGAATATTTTGATATTTTAGCTTATATGGGCCCGGGCCCCCTCCAGCCACTAGATGGCACGGTCCCCTTCAGCACCCCAGTCCAACTCTATCTTCGCTAGGTAAGCACGTCAGCGCTGCCACGAACCCGCGCCATGAACCCTTGAAGCTCGATTGCAAGTCTTACGTAACAGTGCCACACCTCGCCTAATCGCCATTACCGGAGCACCCGTCAGCCCACACAACCCTGATGACAATGAGTGTGTGGTAACTGCCCCAACAATAGCCACTTTTAAAGCGCGTTATGACAGACGCCTTGATTTGATTAACTAAGATACTGGCTAACTAGTCCTAAGAGGTGGGGGACATCATAAAAAAGTCCTCTTAATTACCCACTATTTATTCCTAGATAAGACAGGCACGGGGGAAGGAAGGAGGGAGGGAAGAATAAAGGAGGAACCAGTGAGTGCCATGCGGTACCTCACCTGCCACTCCGCCGTCACCAGCTTGGCCATCTCCACCTTCCTCATGAGCCGCTTCTCCACTTCGGGTTTCTTGGCCATCATGAAGTAGAAGAAGAAGGCGTTGCGTCTCTTCTGCTTGCTCATCGCTGCCCGCCAGGAATACTCAGGAGGTGGAGGAGGAGGGAGAGCACCGCCGTACATCCTGCCTCGATGGTGGTGGACGAAGCACTGACTCGCATCGTCGCTCGCAAGTTCACAACCAGCGTTACCATATTGTCGTACTAGGCATAATTTTTTCTTCTGCTTGAGGCCCAAAACTGTCGAGGCAACACTGATAACGATATACATTCACAATTAGAGTTCAGATGGTTAATTATCGATGTTTATCTGCAATTGTTATGAGTCAGAAACAGGAAAATGCGATGTTCTGAGTACGACAATATGGCAACGCTACTCGCAACGTTGCCAAAGTGTCGTACTCAGCTGCTTATTTTTCCCGATTTCAGGCTAAAAAATGTCCCACCCACAAAACTAACGATACTTAGATTTCCCAACAAAAAATCCTAATGTATTCAGATGCAAACCTTTCCCTGAGTTGTGCTATAGCAGTGTCCGAAAATGGGAGAAAAATAGCTCTTCGATAGTACTCCTATGATTGATGATTGATTGATATAGTTTATTGTTGCAAGTAAAACAACAAAGGAGAAGGGAGGAGCATGCCATTTGCTGTTGGAGGGTTAGCCTTAATTATGTTTCTGATGACCACTGATTGTTCAAGGCTTCTGGCTTCCGTACCTTTCCTCAGCTTGGGCAAAAAGTTGGTTGAACTTATTTCCATCACGATAGGACTGAAATGCATCTATGCAGCTCTGTACACTTCCAAGAACATTATCAGTTCTTGTTGTGACCCCTGCATCTTTTCTGGCAAGGGTTTAGTGACACTTAGAACTGAGGTGAGCACTTCCAAACTCATGAGAAAACCTGGGTCACTTATTGCTTTAGATTAGGCTTGGCTGCTGATTTTTCACCTAACGTGTTCTGCAGTAATTATTCTTAATCATTATTTCATTATTTACCTTCCTGATTAACTGAACTATCCGGGGCATCAGCCGAGTCAGTGGTGACTTTCCTACACCAGTTAGAGTACGCACGTGAAGCGTTTTGTGACCAGGGAGGAAATGTGTAAGGAATGGAAAGGCACAAATCCCAAGCCTGCGGGAATTCAAGGAATGACACACGCTACAGTAAAAAAGTACTACATAAACAGAAAATGAAATCTATCAATCATAATTTTCAGAAATTTGAAATTTGTGGTCAGAAAATATTATACGGATAACATGAATAGGCTATGTGAGCCTACGTCGTCAATGAATGTTTCTCAAAATAGATCACCTGCTCTTATTCAACTCAGCAGCTCCATTGTTCAGGTGTTGAACATACAATAGTCACTCAGCCACTCTACACTGTCCACTGTCAAGCACAAAACGGTCATTAAAGGTGGTAATATAGCGGCAAAGGTCGACCTTACAGGTCCCATACGCGTCTCGCGTCGCCTGCCACTCTCCCCGTCATAATACAGAATCATATTTCATACTCACCACTGTCACCAGACAAGTTCACTTGGTGCCTCTACAGTGTAATTATATAGTCCTCCAATCACTTTGACTGCACCTTACACCTAAAATCAAGTAAATTTGAGAGGCAAGAAGAAGAGAAGGCACACTTACGACTTTCGTGCTCTCTCTCTCTCTCTCTGCCAGAGCCATCCCAATCTCGTATTCCTCTTCTTCCTGTCACCCGCTACAAACACCCGTCCGCCAGTTGACAGCTTGACATCGCACTCTACACACAATTTTATGAGCCCATCATTTAACGCCTTACTTTCTTTTCACTCAGAGCAAACCTTATATCCTACCATTAACTCAAAACAAAACCAAAGGGGAAATAACTCGGTCACTCGGTGCCACTGCGCTCTCAACTCCACACACACACACACACACACACACACACACACACACACATTCGTAATCGTAATACTAATATACATATTCCTATTATTTTCCCGTAACATCTATTTATTCATTATTATTTTTCTTTGCAAAAGGGGGGGGGGTGCATGTCAACCCCCCCCCTCGGTACGCCACTGCTTAGAAGGCTTACGGTGCGTCCTTTACCTTTACCGAGGTGCCAGTCTTGTGACGTCGGCGATCACGGACCTCCATCTCTCCTCATCATCAGCCATTCTCGTAACTTCTGCCACACTGTCTTCCATCGATGTCTTGTAGCAGGCTATCCATAAATTTAACTCTTTGACGTCCTCTTGCTCCTCTTCCTTCCACTCTTCCAAGCAAGCAGTCACTTTCTAGTTCTCTCCTTCTTAGCACATGACCCAGAAACTTTAGTTGTCGCCTTCTTATACTTTTCATTAATTGCCTATCTGCTGCTGCTCTTCGCAGAACTTCCTGGTTTGTCACACTGTCTGTCCAGGGAATTCTCAACATTCTCCTTAAAAACACATTTCCGCTGCGTCTATCTTTTTCTTTGTATTTGCTATGATTGTCCATGTTTCGCAACCATATAGTAAAGTTGACCACACAAAACATTTTAATAATCCCAATCGCATCTCCATATTCATACTCAAATTATTCAGCAGTTTCCTCATATTTCCGAATGCCGTCTTTGCTATACATATTCTCCTGCCTATTTCCTTCTCACTTCCTCCGTCTTCACTAATCATGCTCCCAAGGTAATTAAATTTTTATACTTGCTCAATAAGCCTTTCACCAATCCGTATCCCCACTCGAAATTTGCTTTTTCTTTGTAACCACCATAACCACTGTTTTACTGGCATTGATTTTTAGCCCTTTTCGCTCACAGCTCTCCTGTATCCTGTACACCAGTGCTTGTAGTTTCTCCTCTGAGTCAGCCAAAAGTACAGTGTCGTCTACATACTTTATATTGTAACATTTCTACCTCCAATTAAAATTCCATCCATATCTTCCAATTCTTCTGTTACTCATTGATCGTATAGAGAAAAGAAGTCTGGCGACAGGACACACCCCTGTCTGACTCCTCTTGTAATCTGTGCCCAGTCTGTCTTCTCCTATCTCCTCATCCCTAGTCTGTCAAATTCCCATCTTTGTTTTTTCATCTCTTCCGCTGGTAATCTCTGGAACAGCCTTCCCTCGCCTGTATTTCCTCCTGCCTACAACTTTAGCTCTTTGAAGAGGAGATTATCGAGACGTCTCTCCTTTCGAAGTTGAGCTCTCTCCTGGCCTGTCGTTATTTTCCCTCTGAATCTCAAGTTGTTGTTGTCCTTATCTTCTTTCTCCGTTCTTGTTTTTTGTTCTTCTTTATCCGTTGTTCTTCGTATCCTTCATTTACCTTTCTTGTTGTTCCTCATCTTCTCCACCTTGTTCTTGTTTTTTTTTTTTTTTTAGTTTTTTTGCTTTTGTTTCTATTTTTTTTGTTCTTTGTCTTCCATTTCCTCTTTTTCTTCTTTTTCTTCGCTTTTTTTTTTTCATGTTTGTCTTCTGGTTGTAGCGTTATTGTTGTTGTTGTTGTTGTTGTCATTTGAGCAGGTTCTAGCGGGCTTTTTTTCTTGAGCTTCCTCCCTTGCTATAAAAACAAACTTTGCAGACAATACGGAAAAAACGACGTAGCCGGCACTCACGTGATCAGTAAATTTCTGTGCATAACACTAGCATGTCTGCAATGACACGGGGAGAGAGAGAGAGAGAGAGAGAGAGAGAGAGAGAGAGAGAGAGAGAGAGAGAGAGAGAGAGAGAGAGAGAGAGAGAGGGTATGAATGATACATGAAGCTGCTGCATATATTTATTTTCTTGGGGCGGTATTGTAGAACACTATAAGGATGCTACTGTTCCTCGTTTAAGTTTTATCAGCTGACTTGGCTTACCAGTGATATGATTTTAAACAAAGAAACATCGTGGGCAAGAGGTAAACTGAAAGGGTTGCAGGTGTAATAATGAATTCGTGCCCGTACAGATACATTGGAGTAGTGATTGCATCGTCCACGGAGTGAGCGAGAAAATCAAGGAACGTTTGACTTAGATGACGGTATACTTGATAGTGACACCGCGGCTTCTCCTGCTGGTGCCTTGATAAGCTGCGTACATCTCATTGGTCTCGGATGTCAGAGGTGAAGACACTACCCTCTTGCCGCAGATAATTAAGCTGGTGTCTGGCGGGTACATCCTCTCACTCCTCCCGTTCAGCAGAAGCCAGTCAATTGCACAGTTCCTTGTCCCTCTAATCCTAGATGTAACTTCGTCAACCTGCACGCGACTTCCAGAAGGAGCCTTTGGACAAAAAAAAAAAAGAAAAAAAAAAGAGTTGCGTTAGCTTAGAGGTAGATATGGAACGGGCCTCTGATGTTTCACTGGCGACCTGCTCGAAGAAAAATGGGTGTTTGAAGGGGGGATGAGCAAGTGATAATGTTATAAATCACTGGAGTGTTGGAGGAAGCAAGCGCATACGTGTGGAGGACTCAAGTTTAATGTAACCTTTTGTGGAGTTGGTGGTGATTGTTTTAACCCCTTGAATGCGGATTTCCCACCAGAAGACCTCACCAAGCTACAGGAATGCAACAAAAACTGGCTGCTACAATTCAATGAAGAAAAATGTAAGGTCCTGCATCTTGGGAGGGGATATTCAGCACACCAATACCACATGGGAAACACTCCACTATCCACCACAGAGGCAGAGAAAGACCTGGGACTATATGTTACCAGGTTACCAGTGAAGGGATATCCAGCACACCAATACCACATGGGAAACACTCCACTATCCACCACAGAGGCAGAGAAGGACCTGGGAGTGTATGTTACCAGGCTACCAGTGAAGGGATATCCAACACACCAATACCACATGGGAAACACTTCACTATCCACCACAGAGGCAGAGAAAGACCTGGGAGTATGTTTTACCAGGCTACCAGTGAAGGCCAAATTCGTGCCAATCGCAGCGGACGGGATAAGGTTTGATGAAAATAGAAGACATGACCAAACAAATCTCTTGTCGACACCCCCGCAGGAGTGGCAGTGTTGTGGAGAGAGACACATACTAATACCTTTCTTGTGTTACATCAGTTTTTACCTGGATTCGGTATTCGCAGTATTTTTCTGCTGGAGGGGAAGTTATTGTGCCAGTCTGACCAACAGCTGCCGTGATTATCTGTGGATGGATACCATTGTGATTATGATACCAGGCTTGACGGTGCATCGAGCAGGGATTATAAGCAGCTCTCGTATGTGCTTGTACGATGGGTCGAATTCAAATACAAACTATGTTCCAAATTTATCTTACTATTATTAAACACAAAAAAATATATACAATGGATAATATTATACATCTACTGTCAATATGTCCATCTGGCGAGAATCTCAACTTAGCAAGCAGCACAGTTGTATATTGCCGAAGTAGCGAAGCTCAGATAAATCCACAATGTTCCTTAAGGGGCTACTATTACGCTGGGCAAATTTTCCGTGGATCTTCAGTCAAACCACGATTTCCGCTGGCGTGGTTCTTATTTGTTTCGTGTTATTGTTGATGATGATAATGGTGAGTAATACCGTTTTCCTTCGGTGAAATCTTCCGTAGCTTTGGAAGATCGTGTACACGTCAGATAACCACGGAAATATGAGAACCACGCCAGCGGAAATCGTGGTTTGACTGAAGATCCACGGAAAATCTGCCCAGTGTAATAGGGTGGTATTATAAGACAGTTTCACTTCTCACATCAACTCTTTCTAAAGGTCAAAGAAGGTGTCAGTCGGGTTCTAATGAGTGGTTCTTTAGGCTCATGCTACTGGGGAAGGGTCAAACTACCACCAGGGTAAAAAAAACTACTCCTGGAAATGCCCTAACTCATACGAAAGCCTTGTCAAATATGTGAACTTGGGCGACGAAATGTTTTAAAATACGGCCCATAGTCCCTTTACCTGGTGACAACTTAGCAAGCAGCACAGTCGTGTATTGCCGGAGAAGTTCAAATAAATCCACAACGTTCCTTACCTGGTGACAACTTGTGGTTGCAGGCGTGAAGGAGATGTTGTAGCCCTGATATGTCCTCCTGGGGTTGGTGAAGAATCTCGCGTTGAAATTGAAAGATGGCGAAGTAAAAACTCTCCCTGATCGAGATCCACACAACCTGGTGATTAAATTAAGAGCAAGGTTATAGATTTTTTTTTTTTTTACGTCTACGCTTATAGCGCCGGTAGGCTCGCTTGAGGGGCCTGGATGGTGTTCGGCCCCAGCCCGTTATGGCGCAGGCAAGTGTTTATAGTGGCGCCATCTTCTCTTGGCTCATGCTGCCCCCGGAACTCGTTCTTGATTCACTTGGACGGTTTCCTCTAGAGTCCGGGTTGATGGGTGGTCTTCAGGACAGCATGTGGGTAGCTTTAAGCCACTCGGCGGTGACTGAAAAATCCGAGGTGGTAGCGTGGGGATTCGAACTCGCGTCGTCCATCCCACGGTGAATGTGGGCCCACCACGCTACCACTCAGCCACCGCCTACCCAGCGTCGTCTGTAGTGGCATCGTCAACGTTACCAGATTGTCGTACTTGGCGTATTGTTTTTGCCGATTTCTGACCAAAAACTATCGTACCCACAAAGATAACGATATGCATTTATAATTATCGTTAAAATCGGTAATCATTGATGCTCTTTTTTTGCAATATTTATGGCCAGAAACAGGCAAATACAATGCTATGCGTACAGTAATCTGGTAACGCTGGGCATCGTTCCCATCTACTCGTTGCCAACCAAACATGTGAATTAAGTATGGAAACCCACGTCGCTCTTCCTCCTTAATATAAGAACATCAGAACATAAGAACGTAGGAGTCTGCAAGAGCCGGTAGGCCTGTACAAGGCAGCTCCTTTGAACCTAAGCTCCCGTGAATCTAACCCCACCTAATATCGATGTCCATGAATTTATCTAATCTATTTTTGAATGTGAAAATTGTATTGGCACTCACCACATGACTGCTAAGCCTATTCCACTCATCCACCACCTTGTTAGTAAACCAATTTTTGCCTATGTCCCTGTTGAATCTGAATTTATAAAGTTTAAACCTATTACTTCGGGTCCTACCCGGTTCTCTTACCAACAAAACCTTATGAATGTCTCCCTTATTAAAGCCCTTCATCCATTTATAAACCTCCCCATAACTCTCCGTGTCGAGGTACAAAACGCCCAACCATTCTATTAACACACTAATGCAACAACTACCCATTAAACAAGCGGACCATCCCTTGACACCTACCCTTACCTGCCGCTGTATAAGGGGGGCTTCGTGGTGCAGTGGTTAGCACACTCGGGTCACAATCGAGAGAGCCCGGGTTCGATTCCCGGGCGGAGTTGAAAAATTTGGGCGGCTTTTCCGATACCCTTCGCCCCTGTCCACCCAGCAGTGAATGGGTACCAGGTATTAATTGGGGGTTGTGTTCCGTCTCCTGGGGTCTATTCCCTTCTCCTATAACTCCTTCCCCCTCCTGTCTCTCTCCGGCATATGACCACAGATGTTCCCTTCTCCTGTAACTCCTTCCCCCTCCTGTCTCTCTCCGGCATATGACCACAGATGTTCCCTTCTCCTATAATTCCTTCCCCCTCCTGTCTCTCTCCGGCATATGACCACAAATGTTCCCTTCTATAACTCCTTCCCCCTCCTGTCTCTCTCCAGCATATGACCACAGATGTTCCCTTCTATAATTCCTTCCCCCTCCTGTCTCTCTCCGGCATATGACCACAGATGTTCCCTTCTATAACTCCTTCCCCCTCCTGTCTCTCTCCAGCATATGACCACAGATGTTCCCTTCTATAACTCCTTCCCCCTCCTGTCTCTCTCCGGCATATGACCACAGATGTTCCCTTCTCCTATAATTCCTTCCCCCTCCTGTCTCTCTCCGGCATATGACCACAGATGTTCCCTTCTATAACTCCTTCCCCCTCCTGTCTTTCTCCGGCATATGACCACAGATGTTCCCTTCTATAATTCCTTCCCCCTCCTGTCTCTCTCCGGCATATGACCACAGATGTTCCCTTCTCTTATAATTCCTTCCCCCTGCTGTCTCTCTCCGGCATATGACCACAGATGTTCCCTTCTCCTGTAATTCCTTCCCCCTGCTGTCTCTCTCCGGCATATGACCACAGATGTTCCCTTCTCCTACAATTCCTTCCCCCTCCTGTCTCTCTCCGGCATATGACCACAGATGTTCCCTTCTATAACTCCTTCCCCCTCTTGTCTCTCTCCGGCATATGACCACATATGTTGCCTTTTATAATTCCTTCCCCCTCCTGTCTGTCTCCGGTATATGACCACAGATGTTGCCTTCTCCTAATATTCCTTCCCCCTCTGTCTCTCTCCGGTATATGACCACAGATGTTGCCTTCTCCTATAATTCCTTCCCCCTCCTGTTTCTCTCCGGTATATGACCACAGATGTTGTCTTTTATAATTCCTTCCCCCTCCTGTCTCTCTCCGGTATATGACCACAGATGTTGCCTTCTCCTATAACTCCTTCCCCCTCCTGTCTCTCTCCGGTATATGAATACAGATGTTGCCTTCTCCTATAACTCCTTCCCCCTCCTGTCTCTCTCCGTCATATGACCACAGATGTTGCGCCGACTAAACGAAACTTTCCAACTTTTCCGCTGTATAAGGCATCACCTGTTACTGTACATCTTAAACATACACACTCACACCTTTAGTCACTCAAGCAACAAACCACACACGCTACTCACGTTCTCGTTCGATTGTACAAGAATGTTAACTCGACGCCATCCACGCATCTCCTTCTCTTGGCTCTCTGCAGCGTGAACGTTTCCAGTTTCAGCGTCAACATGGATCTCGTCTGAACATGCAAAGGAACACTTCAATAAGCCCTGACTCGTTTGCCTGTATGCGGGTTTGCTACAAAAATAACGTGGCACCTTTTATCACTCCGCTACTACGTCGAGTGGAATTATTATTGTGGACACTTTGTGAACTGCCTGAGTCATATTGTTAGTGGCGTGTTTCGAGGATATATATGTGTGTGTGTGTGTGTGTGTGTGTGTGTGTGTGTATGTGTGTGTGTGTGTGTGTTTACAGGAGAGGAGACAGCACAAGGGCACACAAAAAAGGAAACAATAAAAAAAATTAGCCCGCTACTCGCTGCTCCTGTAAAGAGTCCGAAGAGGTGGCCGAAAGAGCAGTCAATTACGTGAGAAGAGGTGTCCTGATACCCTCCTCTTGATTGTGTGTGTGTGTGTGTGTGTGTGTGTGTGTGTGTGTGTGTGTGTAAAATGCACTTGCTTATTTGAAAGTCTTTTTATTTATTTATTTATTTTTTTTACGTGTACGCCTATAGCGCCGGTAGGCTTGCCTGAGGGGCCTGGATGGTACTCGACCCCATCCCGTCATGGCGCAGGCAAGTGTTTATAGTGGCGCCATCTTCTCAGCTTCCAAGAAATGCGAGAGATATATAGTGTATGCCCTGACTACTTAGATATGATCAGCGTCAAGGCGTTTTATAACAGTAATTCTTGATTTGAACAATAAAATGGAAACGCAAGCGAATAGGAATTGCAGACAGAACAATGATCTTAGGCAGTGCACTAAGGGCCGCTTTCACAGTCACTTTGTTTGTTTTGATCGTTACCAATGGCGGCGATCGCGCTATAGTATTTCCACGTAAAACTGGCCGATAGGGTAATGGCGGCTGCGGGGTTAGCCTAGCCCCGCACCTTGCCACCCACTCTTAACACCTCTCGCTTCCTCTGCAGCCGCCACTACCCCATAGGATAGTTTCACGTGGAAAACTATAGCGTCGATCTCTGCCATTGGTAACGATAAAAACAAACAAAGTGACTGTGAAAGCGGCCCTAACTCGGCTTTCTTCTCCTCTGGTATAGAATATCATGTCTCGTAATATCATGGACGCCTTGTGACGCTGGAATGAGCTATTACTTGCCTCGCCCACCACGGCCAGAAAGGTAAGGCACATACCGAAAACCCTCGCACTGCGCAGTTGAAGTTATTCGGGTAGTTGGTGATGCCGAAGCCGGGGGAGGACCAGTAGAACACTCCGTTGACAGCCTGAATTAAACATCTAGGTGGTAGTGGGCTGGTGGTGGTGGTGGTGGTTGTTGCTGTGGTGGTGGTGGGTTCTGTAGTGGTGGTGGTGGGTTCTGTAGTGGTGGTTGTTGCTGTGGTGGTGGGTTCTGTAGTGGTGATTGTTGCTGTGGTGGTGGGTTCTGTAGTGGTGGTTGTTGCTGTGGTGGTGGGTTCTGTAGTGGTGGTTGTTGCTGTGGTGGTGGTGGTGGTGGGTTCTGTAGTGGTGGTTGTTGCTGTGGTGGTGGGTTCTGTAGTGGTGGTTGTTGCTGTGGTGGTGGGTTCTGTAGTGGTGGTTGTTGCTGTGGTGGTGGTGGTGGTGGGTTCTGTAGTGGTGGTTGTTGTTGCTATGGTGGTGGTGGTGGTGGAGGTTTCTGCAGTGGTGGTTCTGAAGAAATAAAAAAAAATAAAGGAATCGTTAGGACGTAAGATATTTGCGATCTACGAATAAACACAGGCTGATGAAGATACAACGCAGAAGGGTGATTCTACTCTTCACTGGTCCTGAGACTCTCCCATCCCTCTTTTTTTTTTGTCACTTACGTGCATCCCGGTTGCGGCACAAAGGTGAGTTGGGCAGACCATCCCCTGCGAATATTATTATTTATCGCCCTGAAGTATAAAACCATCTCTTGACCGGTTCCAGTGAAGGTCTGGCCTGCAGTGATGTCCGTGCCACAATACCTGCCGAGGATTGGAAGAGCTTGAGTGGTCACGGTGTCGGGACCCAGAAAACGAACAAACAGAAGAATGACCATAACAACACAGGCGTAAACATCTGACAGGACAAACACTAGCAAGGAGGGTAACAGATATACAACAGTGTAAACATCTGACATGACAAACACTAACAAGGAGGGTAACAGATATACAACAGTGTAAACATCTGACAGGACAAACACTAACAAGAAGGGTAACAGATATACAACAGTGTAAACATCTGACATGACAAACACTAACAAGGAGGGTAACAGATATACAACAGTGTAAACATCTGACAGGACAAACACTAGCAAGGAGGGTAACAGATATACAACAGTGTAAACATCTGACAGGACAAACACTAGCAAGGAGGGTAACAGGTATACAACAGTGTAAACATCTGACAGGACAAACACTAGCAAGGAGGGTAACAGATATACAACAGTTTAAACATCTGATAGGACAAACACTAACAAGGAGGGTAACAGATATACAACAGTTTAAACATCTGATAGGACAAACACTAGCAAGGAGGGTAACAGATATACAACAGTTTAAACATCTGATAGGACAAACACTAACAAGGAGGGTAACAGATATACAACAGTGTAAACATCTGATAGGACAAACACTAGCAAGGAGGGTAACAGATATACAACAGTTTAAACATCTGATAGGACAAACACTAACAAGGAGGGTAACAGATATACAACAGTTTAAACATCTGATAGGACAAACACTAACAAGGAGGGTAACAGATATACAACAGTTTAAACATCTGATAGGACAAACACTAACAAGATTAACAGATATACAACAGTGTGAACATCTGATAGGAAAAACACTAACAAGGAGGGTAACAGATATACAACAGTGTAAACATCTGATAGGACAAACACTAACAAGGAGGGTAACGAGGAGGGTAACGGAAAACAGATACCCAGACCCAGATACAGAAAACAGATACCCAGTAGGCGTGGTCAGAGTGTGTGGATGACCATTCAAAAGACTCTGAACATGTGACGTCAGTCGTGACGACATGCTATAAGCGAATAACTGAACAGAGAAGTCACTGTGGGAGTGTCTTAAGAGTGAATCACGAATAGCAGGAGAAGTAAACAATACAACATAATGAGCGAGCCAATGGTTGTTGACAGGAAGTATTGGCTACTGGTTATGTAGAAAATTAAGGCGTGTCAAGGATGTAGGTCCGCCTCGAGCAAAGAAAAATGTGACCTAGAAGTCGGTGGTATAAGCAGACTGAGCCTTGCTCTCGCTTCAAGCAGAGCTGCTCTACTCACTCAGCTGAGAATGGCTGTTGTGATCTTAATCGTGAGTAGAAATTCGAGGATCTAAGGGAAACCGACTGTATTGTCCTGGAGATTATAATGTAGGAGATGTGTAGTAGGATTGTGAGTGGGACAGGATTGTGATTATTTTATTGCGATGTAAAACAAAGGTAAAACCACTGGGTGTGGTATAATTTGGTGTTTCCGTGAATTGTAGTAGATTATACTATAGGAATGTATTATTAGGAATTGTGAGGAGAGTACATAATGATTGTGATGTAAGCAGAGAGATACAAACCACTGCTTGTGGAATGACGAGTGTTATTATTATTGGCAACAACTGGGCACATATTGTAGTATTATGTTTAAGGCATGTCGTTTGTCATATGTTGTATCCATTGCTGAATATGCCAGTGTTATGATCGTCTGAGCATAGAATATTGCGTAAGGAAATTACTTTCATTTAATTTTAAATAAATGTATATTTTCTTTTTCCCTTGTTTATCCCCGAACACCAGTCTCCAATAACAACTTAAAGCCGGATCACGCTACCAGGGATACGAGACGGTGAGATCATTTATGGAGTAATTAATGAGTGATAAAAGAGTTGTTTTAATACACGTTGATGCAAATAAAATAAAATATAAAGATACAAATAGAAGAAAAGGAGGGTCCAAAAACGGTCACCATCGGGCAAGTTTAGTGGCACAAAGGAATATCACAAACTAAACTTGTTACGTAATAATTAAAAGTGAATACGCCTTGTAACAGTAACAGTGGCAGCCTTGCTCGCCGTCACGGGGCAGGTAGGCGGTGGCTGAGTGGTAACGTGCTGGGCCCACATTCACCGCGTGATGGACGACACGGGTTCGAATCCCCACGCTACCACCTTGGATTTTTCAGTCACCGCCGAGTGGCTTAAAACTACCCACATGCTGTCCTGAAGACCACCCATCAACCCGGACTCTAGAGGAAACCGTCCAAGTGAATCAAGAACGAGTTCCGGGGACAGCATGAGCCAAGAGAAGATGACGCCGCTATAAACACCTGCCTGCGCCATGACGAGCTGGGGTCGACTTCCATCCAGGCCCCTCAAGAGAGCCTACCGGCACTACAGGCGTACACGTAAAAAAAAAAAAAAAAAAAAAATGGCAGAGCGAGCAGGGTCTCTGTATACTCACACTTCACCGTTGTACAAGTTGTCGGTTCTGATCTCCAGGCCATCAAAGTAGCAGCACGTCTCTGTAGTCGATCCGCAGTAGGGATTCTCTCCGTACAGGTTAAAGTCTGAGAAGGTCACTCTGGGCACGTGGCATGCGGGAGCTACAATCCACTTGACGCACTGGACTGGCGGGGCAGGGAGAACGGAACAGAGGGTGAACACACCACACAAAGGGAGCCCGCTCACACACACTGTGTCTGGCTTCTGTACAAGACACACACACACACACACACACACACACAAACCTCTCTCTCTCTCTCTCTCTCTCTCTCTCTCTCTCTCTCTCTCTCTCTCTCTCTCTCTCTCTCTCTCCTCTTCTTTTCTCCACCAACGTTGTAGTGCGAGAATGGAATAAGCTCTCGCCTTCAGTGGTCCAGTGTAAGACGATTGACTCCTTTAAAAACAAGCTCGACCGTCACTTCCTTCAACTTAATATCAACTAGAGATGAAATGCAAAGTTTTGGAGCCATCTGATTAATGTAGAAGCACTTAGGTTTAAGGACAGGCCACCTAGTCTGGACCATGGGGTCTGTGTGGTCTGATTTTCTATGTAAATCTATGTAAATCTCTCACTCACTCTTTGGGTAGTTGCTTGGATAGCCCGGCGAGGTGAGGGTGCCTTCCTGAGTTACTTTCTCAGTGCAGGAATTCGTCAACTCGTCTGTGGAAGACGAGGTTTGGTGTCAACAGTTATGCCGAAACAGCCTGATTTTGCATAATCCACTAGAAAAAGAACGATAATATAGTCACTGAATCATTCCAAGTTTTCAAAAAGGTTCGCTGAACTATAGATATAATTTAATGAGGAATTCTTGGACTACACTGTAATTGAAGATTGAACTGTTATCCTTTTTTATCCCAAGAGCCAAGCTATCGTAAGGTGCTTCCTCACTACAGAGGAACAAAGAGAACAAGTATTCTGAGAGCTCCAGAGACAAGGTGTGCAAAGGGGCGGCCAATCACCGTAGTAGTCTCCCGTCACCGTCTCACAGTTGGCCCCTGAGGTGCCCGAGGGACACACACAAGCGCAGCCTTCTCCATAAAACCCGCCGTTCTGGCAGGGGTCGGCGTCCACTCCGCAAGCAGCAAGCCACTTATCTTTAAAAAAATGAAAATTGTTGATCATTGTAGTTGGTGTTGACGGTCAAATTATTTAATACTAATACCTTACCATATGCATACATGTTTGTTACCTATCGCGATGGGATTTTTTCATCATGTAATTCAAAGTGCATGGTAAGTGCATGGATACTTCGCCGATGGAAACGGTTCGAAAAAGTAATGGTGGTTGAGGCCTGGCGAGTGTTAAAATAGGAGTGATATAAACATTATTTGTAGAAAAGATAAATTCCTACAATAAGTCCGAGTAAGCAAACGTGCTCATTTTTCAGTATAGGAAAGTTGGAAAGTTTCGTTTAGTCGGTGCAACATCTGTGGTCATATGCCGGAGAGAGACAGAAGGGGGAGGAATTATAGAAGGGAACAGATCCCAGGAGACGGGACACCACACCCGATTAATACCTGGTACCCATTCACTGCTGGGTGGACAGGGGCGTAGAGTATCGGAAAAGCCGCCCGAGTTTTTCCACTCCGCCCGGGAATCGAGCCCGGGCTCGGTTGTGAGCCGAGTGTGCTAGCCACTGCACCACGAAGCCCCCCTTCAGTATAGGAAGGAGTTCAAGTCACAGACAGGAGGAAATACAGACCAAGGAAGGCTGTGCCAGACATTATCAAAGAGAGGGACGAAGGAATGAAAATGCTGGTTAACACTTGCATAAGAGATTTGGCTAGGATAGGGGTGAGCAAGAGTTCAAAGTCGTGTGAGGCCGCGGAGGGGAGGAGGCATGCAGTTATAGTCTGTTCAGAGCATGAAGTCGGTTCAGGGTGGAGCTGGTATCGTCGTTTACCTCTAGCCATGCTGCCAAATCAACCTTCGTACATGCGTCTCTCTCTTATTTCACATTCATGTGCTAGTTGAAAGTGATATTTTATATATTATGTATATAGTAAAGGAAGCTACATAGAACAATGAGTGTCGATGTTTAGGATTATAAAAGCGATTTGTATAAATTCTGACATGTGGCAACGATTTTTTCCCATGGTGCCACGTTTTGGTGGTGGTGGTGGTGGTGGTCGGGGTGTCTCCTTAGGTCCCTCCCCCGGGTCGAGAGGGAGAGAGAGAGATATACAGGTGGGTTGTGGGTGGGTAGGTAGGGAGACGGTGCTAATCTGATAATTGGCGGTCGAACTGGCAGAGCCGCACTCATGGGAATTCAGGAGTCTGCCACACAATGAACCGCCTTCATGCTCTGAACAGACTTTTTTTTATAGCATGCCTCCTCCCCTCGCAGTCAGGATGAAAATATTGGTTGGGAACAGAGAGGCAACACTGCTGCGGAATGTAAATGATTGGAGACCAGGGGCGTATTTAGGACCTTGAAACATTGGGGCTTAGGGTCGTATTTTAAAACATTTCGTCGCCCAAGTTCACATATTTGACATGTCTTTCGTAGGAGCTGTAGGCCTTTCCAGGGGTAGTTTTATGGCCCTGGTGGTAGTTTGACCCTTCTTCTGTGCCATGAACCTTAAAAAACACTTATGAAAACCAGATTGATCCCCTCTTTGACCTTTAGAAATAGTTGATGTGAGATGCGATGGTGTCTTAGCCCAGCTCAAAATGGTGGGTGGTTGGAGCGAGAGAAGCGCGGAGTTTTTAGGGTAATTCTGAGGCCTCTCTGACAAACATTAGGGACAATTTGTGTTATTGTATTTAGCAGTAACACAGAAAATATGGCAAGTGTGTCATAAAAAGACTTAGAAGGTAATGATCAAATTATGGTAAAGCATAACCACATTTAAGTGGTTAAGACTGATGTATCATACATATAAACTTCAAATTAAAATTTATTTTTTCAGATACTTTTACTGCAGAGAACAGGGCACTAAAAACTGATGAAAAGCAATTGGCCGTGTTTACAATATACCATAGAAAAATAACGAACATTAAGTGAGCATCAAGTATTTAGTAATCAGAAACTACCATTTTTCACAAATTCATGTAGTATTCTATTAAATTTATTCTGTTACCAAGGAGATTGAAAACTACAACCCAGCACTCTTACACTTAACTCTCTTGTTTTTTTGCCTGGAAAAAAAAAATTGTACGTGGAAATTAGAACTCCAACACGTTCAATATAACACCCTTTTTTTTATCAATAGGAAGATTAAGCAATTCATTTTGTAATTTATAGTAATATTAATGGCAGCCACAACTTAAGGGAAGAACAGTGACCGTATACCACAGCATAGCATGTCCACGATCTTCCAAAGCTACGGTAGATTTCACCGAAGGACGAGGGTATTACTCACCATCATCATCATCAGCAGCAATAACAAGAAACAAATGAGAACCACGCCAGCGGAAATCGGGGTTTGACTGAAGATCCACGGAAAATTTGCCCAGTGTAATAGTAGCCCCTTAATTACTCATATATCATACTCACCGATGCAGCCGTACATGGTGTTGGCCAATAGTATGTCCCTGTGAGAGAGTCCCGTGCGCTGGCCGATGAGCTCCTGCGCCAAGGGATATAGGGTGGCGATGGTCGTCTGGCCGTTGTTGGTGAAGCCCTGAAAAATGAGTCAAGGGGGAGTCTGCTGCGGGGAGTTAAGGGCCAGTTCGACAGTCCAACACTCTGTGCCGATTTCACAGTCCAACACAGTGTCTTCGTAACAGCCCGAACCAAACTAGAGAATCCCATACAATCCAAAATGGGGAGGTCTTCGATGCCACACTAAATACACAAGACTTCCTGTATAGTTTCATGAAATTTGTGAACTTAAATGTAAACACCAGACACTATACAAGAAAATTTCGAAGGCTCTGCTATTGGTTTGGGAGCTTACTAACCCATCATGGGGAACTGTGAGACTGGCCCTCTGTCATTGTTATCGCCCAAACTAAACCATATCCACTACAATGATCCGCTATTTCTACTCATTACATGATATACTAGTAAAGAGATTTCCTGTGTAGTTTCCTAAAATTCCCTCCACCTTTTTATATCAACTAGACCTACAAGGAATTTTCGTCGTATTTTGTGTTTAGTTGGGGAAAAGGAAAGTTTGGTTTAGTCGGCGCAACATCTGTGGTCATATGCCGGATAGAGACAGGAGGGGGAAGGAATTATAGGAGAAGGGAACAGACCCCAGGAGACGGGACACAACCCCCGATTAATACCTGGTACCCATTCACTGCTGGGTGGACAGGGGCGTAGGGTATCAGAAAAGCCGCCCAAATTTTTCCACTCCGCCCAGGAATTGAACCCGGGCTCTCTCGATTGTGAGCCGAGTGTGCTAACCACTGCACCACGAAGGCAGGGTAGGGGACCTCACAAACTTGCTGTATTTGACTGTAAAACTGGCCCAAAGACGACGAGACGTTTTACAATAAGGGAGCGTATAGTCATCATGATACGAAGGAAACCATACTCATGCAAAGTCCCTCACTGTAGAACCATAGTGCATGTCGGATGAGTAGTCGTATGGTATGCCGTAGGTGTTGACCACTGACGTGCTGTACTTATTGAAGTTGTTTTCCTTGCCAGTTTGGATGTTGCCATAATTGATGACCACATAGTCGTCACGGTCGGGGCGACTCTGCTCGTGCACGAACCCAATGGCGTGGCCGATCTCATGGGCGACGGTGCCGAGCTGACCCGCGTCGAGGAGAACGATGTTATTAAGACTTTGTCAAGCCTCTGGCAACTAAATAACTACACACACACACACACACACACACACACACACACACACACACACACACACACACACACATATATATATATATATATATATATATATATATATATATATATATATATATATATATATATATATATATATATATATATATATAGATATATATATAAATGCATGTAATATGATCAAAATAAAGACAATGATAATGATATCAATGCCAATATTGATAATGATAATAACTACCATTATTTTTGTTACTGTTATTCATCATTATCTCATCTCTTATTATTACTAATTATTATTTAGTTATCAATGGTAATGTTTTTGTGGTGCTGTCATCTTCTGTGCAAACAGCTGCGACTCCTGAATTTCATTTACTTTCGTATGGTTTCTTAATAGAGGAAGGTTTCTAGGAGAAGACTTCATGGGAAGGTTTAATGCAAGGAATCAGTAGAGGCATGGAAAGACAGTTAAACCAAGTGGCATAAGTTTTAAATGTTGAGGGAACAGAGTATGTCATGGGAGCAGAACCAGTGTAGAGTGAGCGGTATTAGGGAGTGCAGTATGGTAACTATATAATTTATTGTGTTACGACATAATATTACCATAGTATACTTACTTCTTTGCAGCCACTTCCAATGGAAATGTCTTGTCCATTCTGAGCCAGCATGCCGACATACGACCAGCATCCAGACCCTTCAAAAAACCTGACGTGCCGTTGAGCGAGGTTGGACGTGAGCTGGAATCTGATGCAGGTGTTTTGCTCCCAGTGAGCAATCCCTGCATTTATGGCAGCCACAGTGACGGCTGAGTCCGAGGTGAAAACCGAAAACATACATTTTTTTATGGTATAAAGAAAGAGACTGGCCGTGTTACTGAACGTATATAATCGAGATTTATAATTCAGGTTCTTTTGAGTATGTTAACACATCTCGATAGTAGGCCAAATACTCTTAGGATCGTATTACAAGACATTTCGCCTCCCAAGAACACATATTTGACAAGGCTTTCGTGGGAATTGTGGGCATTTCCAGGAGTAGTTTTATGACCCTGGTGGTAGTTTGACCCTTCTTCTGTATCGTGAACCTCAATAAACACTCATTAGAACCCGACTGACCCGCTCTTTGGGCTTTATAAATAGATGATGTGAGAAGCGAAAGTGTCTTGTAATACCGACCATCCTGTACGCTCGTCTTTGTCTGCTTGTGAATGGAAACATAATTTTTACATACAATCGGTAGTATCGAGGTAGTAGGGCACGGTGGGGAAGCCGCCCTGTTCAGGCCAGCGCGCAGAGAGGTCTGCAAGGGCCTTCCTCTCCCTGACCGCTCGCCACTGGCTCTCCGTCAAGACCATGTCTCCTTCAAAGACTTGGTGGCCGTTCACAACACTAGGATTGGTTTCCATGAAGTCTCGTGTCTTAATGAAAAAAACGGAGGAAAGAATAAAAGAGTATTCGGAATAGCTGACAGGAAGAAAAGAGTGATGAAACTATTTGGACGGTATTATAAGACAGTTTCTCTTCTCACATCAGCTATTTCTAAAGGTCAAAGAGGGGATCAATTGGGTTCTAATGAGTGTTTCTTCAGGTTCACGGTACAGAGGAAGGGCCAAACTACCACCAGGATCATAAAACTACTGGAAATGCCCACAACTCTTACGAAAGCCTTGTCAAATATGTGAACTTGGGCGACGAAATGTTTTAAAATACGACCCCTAGAGGGCCGTATTACTAAACATTTTGTCGCTTAAGTTCACCTATTTGACAAGGCTTTCCTAGGACGGTTGGGCATTTCCAGGAGTAGTTTTTTTGACCTGATGGTAGCTTGTCCCTTCTTCTGTACCGTGAACCTAAAGAAACACTCATTAGAACTCAATTGCCTCCCTCTTTGACCTTTAGAAATAGTTGATGTTAGAAGCGAAATGGTCTTATAATACCCACCTGTACAGTGTGTATTGCGGAGTACTTACGTATTCATTATAATTTTATTCAGACTCACCAGATCTCTCATTTCTGCTTTGCCATCCGGTCCCTCGTGGCCTTTGTCATCACTCCCCTATAGAGAGAAAAAATATATTTACATTAGTGCAATATAAAGGTGAAGTTAAAGCTGGGTGCATCCACTATAGCTGAGCGTGGCTGCGGTGCTCAACTCCATCGCTTCCTTTGAGCCTGTGGTGGGAAGCTAAGTCTATATACACCAAGTCAAGTCATACGCAGGTTTGTGGGAGGAGACACGGCCGAGGCGTGGTTTATGCGTGACACTGCTTGGAGCCAAACTATAAAAGAATTATAGAGAATGTAGAAACAGGGATTTAGAGAAAACGAAGAAAGGCGGACTAATTTAAATCAATCACTTCAACATGCCCTCCCTCACACCCCACACCGCCGTTTGTAGGCATTGAAATTACAGTCACGCACAATAAAAAGACATATTTTTTCGTCAGTGGCTTGCCTGAACGCGCTGTGAAAGAAGGCGAGAATGCACATCCAGAGTGCACATACGGCCCCAACTTTAGTCACCACTGAACTGGCGGGGATTTTGGGGGGGGGCTCCAAGTGACGTCATCCCGCTGCTCCGCCCCAAAACCGCCTCCTGCGCGTACCGGTCGCAGTTTTGAAGCAGTGACTTGACTTGGTATATATAGACTTATGTAGGAAGAACTCATTACCGGGGACACGGGCCAGTATGAAGCCCGGTATTTCCACAGTTTATGTTCACCAGGTGTGCCCAGGTAATCATTTCTCGATCAGCCCGAAAAGAAGGATGAACAGCTGGGTGGAAAAAGTTGGAAAGTTTCGTTTAGTCGGCGCAACATCTGTCATCATATGCCGGAGAGAGACAGGAGGGGGAAGGAATTATAGGAGAAGGGAACAGACCCCAGGAGACGGGACACAACCCCCAATTAATACCTGGTACCCATTCACTGCTGGGTGGATAGATGCGTAGGGTATCGGAAAAGCCGCCCAAATTTTTCCACTCCGCCCGGGAATCGAACCCGGGCTCTCTCGGTTGTGAGCCGAGTGTGCTAACCACTGCACCACGAAGCCCCCAACAGCTGGGTGGGTTGCACTCGTTTTGTCCGGGCTGGGATACGAGCCCGGGTCCGCAGATTCATAGCTAAGCACGCTAACCACTGCACCTGTAAGTGGAATTCAGAGAAATAAGTAGGTGAGGTTATCCAGTGCCACACAAAGGTTATATGTGCACATTAGGTTTCTCCTTTGCCTTATCTGCTGCTAAGAGTGATCCCTGGTGGATAACCCACTGCAGGGCCTGAGGCTTCTCCGCGACAGTAGGAATTTGATTTGTCTGATTATTATTATTATTTTTTTTTACATCTTGGTCTATAGCGCCGGTAGGCTTTCTTGAGGGGTCTGGTGGTCGGCCCCAGCCCATGGACGCAGGCAAGTGTTCATAGTAGCGACAACTGATCTTGGTTCATGCTGACCCCCGGAGCTCATTTTTTATTTCCTTTGAAAGTTGGAGAGTTTCGTTTAGTCGGCGCAACATCTGTGGTCATATGCCGGCGAGAGACAAAAGGGGAAGGAATTATAGGAGAAGGGAACAGATCCCAGGAGACGGGACACAACCCCCGATTAATACCTGGTACCCATTCACTGCTGGGTGGACAGGGGCGTAGGGTATCAGAAAAGCCGCCCAATTTTTTCCACTCCGCCCGGGAATCGCTCGGTTGTGAGCTGAGTGTGCTAACCACTGCCCCACGAAGCCCCTATTATTTCCCTTGAACAGTTCCTCTAGAGTCAGGGTTGATAGGTGGTCTTCAGGACAGCATGTGGGTAGTCTTAGGCCACTCGGCGGTGACTGGAAGATCCCAGGTGGTAGCGGCGGACTCGAAGCGGCATCATCCAGGACGCGGCGAATGCGGGACCGGCACTCTAACCACTCAGCCACCGCCTCCCCCCCTTTGTGCTGTTTGTGATTCGTATATGAAAGATATATAACTAAGAGTAAGCTGATAGGACGGTTATTTCTTATGTTAGATCTTTCCTTACTTTCAAAGCGCTTCGACGGTCTAGGGGTTAGCACGCTTATTTTTTTTTTTTCTACGTCGCGGGCTACTGCGCCGTTAGGCCTCTTCCCGGTGGGGCCTGATGGTCGACCCAGCCCGTTCTGGCGCAGGCGAGTGTTTATAGTGGCGCCATCTTCAATTGGCTCATGCTGCCCTCCCGGAGCTCATCTTTAATCCTAGAATCTAGAGTCCGGGTTGATAGGTGGTCTTCTGGACAGAATGTGGGTAGTTTTAAGCCACTCGGCGGCGGCTAAAAAATCCCAGCTTGGTGGCACCGGGCGGGGATTGAACTCGCGTCCTCCTGAACGCGGCGCCGTCACTCTGTCGACTCAGCCACCGCCTCCCCATGAATCCGCGTACCCGGTTTCAAATTGACTGGGCAGTCGGCGCACAACCCGCCAAGCTGTTTATTCTCCTTTTCGAGCCCAATAATCGGGTACCTGGGAAGGTAAATTGTGGTTAACCCGGTAGCAGCGACGGGCCAAATTTGTGGCTTTACCGTGTACCAGCGATGGGCCAAATTTTTGCCATAATATAAGCCCCCCAAAATAGATGATGCATAAACTGGTCACAAATGCATTGATATATATTATGAAATGATTTGCGTGAGTGATGATTTTTTCTCATTTTTCTCATTCAGAGGGACCTTTAAGAAACATGATCCCCGCAGCTACCACCGGGTTAACCTGGATGTCATACTGGCCGTGTGTCCCGGGGTAATGGGACCCCCCCCCCACACACACTACTGGCACTAGGGCCAACGTGACGGCCTCCGTAAGTAGGGCGATTTCTCCTAACGTTGCCTTTTCTGTGTATATTGGTGCCTGCATGTCCCAGTCTTATGGATTCTTTTATGATTTTATCATACCATTTTCCAGCTTTTATTTGCAAAAACTCGACACTCATTCGATCTTTCTCGGAAGTTTTCCACACCCGAGGTACGACGCGCCCCTCGGGAGTGCCCCAATGACTGACTGATACACAGAAGGGTCCGAGGGGAGGTGCTGTAAGCTTCCTGAAGTCATTTGTGTCCTTACACTCTCAGAGGGTCGTATTACAAGACATTTCACTGCCCAAGAACACACATTTGACAAGGCTTGCGTATGAGCTGTGGGTATTTAAAGTAGTAGTTTTATGACCCTGGTTGTAGTCTGACCCTTCTTCTGTACCGTGAACCTGAAGAAACACTCATTAGAACCCGACTGACCCCCTCTTTGACCTTTATAAATAGCTGACGTGAGAAGCGAAAGTGTCTTATTATACCAACCTCTGTGTCCTCTTTCTGTCTCAAATATCACCAAGGAGTAGCTGAGCATACTCTTAACATCTTTTCTTTCATTTACTGTTGTCATGTCCTTTAAAAGGTTACAAAATATATTACTTTATACAAGTTCTTAACACTGCCTAGATCTTCCGACCTTAGGCAGGGATGAGAAGTGTCTTAATTGGATCCCACTTCAGGTGACGACCAAAAGAGGTGTCTTGATGGATCCTGTTGTTATTGTATCCATTTTTTTTTACGTTCGCAGTCCACACGAATTTACATTTTGTTGAGCATCATTTATTTTGTAAACTTCATCTTCTTTTCCCAATTGAGGCATACGTTGTTAGGATACTGCCGATTATCTAAGTACCGGTACTGGCGGCACTATGTGTACTGGTACTGAAGTGATACTCGAAACTGGCGCCACCAACAGGTACCGGTACTGGTACTGCCGGTATCTGAGTTTTCCGAACTGGTATCACCGGTATTCAAATTAACGGACTATGCGGATAATATATGTCATATAGATCTCACGGAGTAGTCGCTGGTTTGACACAGTCATCCCAGCGACACACTTATTACCAAAGGCCGCCTCTTCAATCCGCCTCTTCAAGTTACTGATCAGTGTCCATGTCCCACAGCCTTAGAGAAAGACAGGAAGCACAAGGGACTCAAAGATCCGGATCTTAGTCCTTCTACACAGGTATCGACAGCGCCAGACACTCGCGCTGAGCGAGTCCATAACACCGTGGGCCAGGCCGATCAGCCGCAAGACTTCCTGGCGAGACTCATCGTTGTTCTGTACTACTCCACCAAGATATGTGAACTTTTCCGCGATCTCATTGTCCTCGCCACACGCATGAACAGACTGTACTGCTTCATGTAGCAAGCCTCCAAATACCTGTACCTTGGTCTTGGCCCAGGAGACCTGAAGTCCCAAGTAATAAAAGCAGCACTTAAAAAAGTGAAAATATTGATTCTGTACTTACGTCAAGAATGATTGGAGTCGCCGCGCGCTCCTCGTCCTGTTGGAAAGAAAGAGGCAGTGCATCTCTCTCTCTCTCTCTCTCTCTCTCTCTCTCTCTCTCTCTCTCTCTCTCTCTCTCTCTCTCTCTCTCTCTCTCTCTCACACACACACACACACACACACACACACACACACACACACACACACACACACACACACACACACACACACACACACACACACACACACACACACACACACACACACACACACACACACACACACACACACACACACACACACACACACACACACACACACACATGAGATACATACTCCATAAGAGGAAGGAATAAGTCTTAGTAAATGGACAGCATCTGGGATGGGAAAACATCTGGTGGAGACGATACAGAACGCCTAACCTCGTTGAAGTTGATTTAGTAAGAGATGAGCAATTTTCAGATAGCGAGTTGAGGATTGACCGAAAGGGTTCAATGTAAAACAAAATGTCAGTTGAGATATATCGGATAATAGGGGATAGGTGTTTGAAACATTGTCGAATTTAGAGGTGGAGAAATTGAGTTTTCGAGACATTGAAGGACACCAAGTTATCTCTACCCTGCTCAAATATGATACCAAGGTCTCAGTTAAGCGTTCTGCAGCCTAAAGGTCCGCAATACCTGTTTAAATTATCTTCTGTTAAAAAATATTGGGTAATCGGGGTTGAGTAGTCAGGGAGGGGTGGCTGAATGCTTAACCGTCAACGTGAAGGCGCGGCGTCCAGGAGGAAGCTGGTTCAAGTTCTGCCCGCCGCCACAGCTGTGAGTTTTCAGCCATCGCCGAGTAGCCTAAGACTACCCACATGCTGTCCTGAGGACCACCTATGAGCCCGGACTCGAGATTATCTCTCTAGAGGGAGGCTCAAAGATGACCTCCGGGGGGCAGCGTGAGACAAGCAAGATGGTATACCACTGTAAACACTTTCTTACTCCACAACGACCTGGGGTCGACCATCAGGCCCCATCAAGAAAGCCTACCGGCGCCATAGGCCAAAACATATAAAAAAAGATGCAGAGTAGTCTTTGCCGGAAGGTTGGATATCGAACAATTTGTTTTAAAGAGATCATTAATGAACAAATGAATAAGTGGGAGATAGAACAGAGCCCTGTGAAACAGCACTGTTGATAGGTTTAGGGGAAGAACAGTGACCGTCTACCACAGCAGAGATGGATCGGTCTTAAAGGAAACTAGAGAAAAAAGTACAGAGAGACGGATAGAATATGTAGGAGGGTAGTTTAGAAAGCAAAGATTTATGCCAGGGTCTGACAAAGGCTTTCGAGATGTCTAAGGCAACAGCAACAGTTTCACTGAAACTGCTAAGAAAGGATGACCCAAAGTCACTTAGGAAAGCAAAGATCACCAGTTCGTTGACCGAACCTTGCCGAACCCACACTGGTTATCAGAAACAAGATCACCAGTTCGTAGACCGAACCTTGCCGAACCCACACTGGTTATCAGAAACAAGATCACCAGTTCGTTGACCGAACCTTGCCGAACCCACACTGGTTATCAGAAACAAGATCACCAGTTCGTAGACCGAACCTTGCCGAACCCACACTGGTTATCAGAAACAAGATCACCAGTTCGTAGACCGAACCTTGCCGAACCCACACTGGTTATCAGAAACAAGATCACCAGTTCGTAGACCGAACCTTGCCGAACCCACACTGGTTATCAGAAACAAGATCACCAGTTCATAGACCGAACCTTGCCGAACCCACACTGGTTATCAGAAACAAGATCACCAGTTCGTAGACCGAACCTTGCCGAACCCACACTGGTAATCAGAAACAAGATCACCAGTTCATAGACCGAACCTTGCCGATATATTATTATGATTATGATTACTATTATTCTTATCATTATTATTATCATGATTATTATTATTAACTTTACTATGATTACTGCTATCATTGTTATTTCTATTTTCCTTTTTATTTTCAATCATGCTACTTTGTTCATTTGTCTCATTCATTTCATTTCATTTTCCATTGATGTATATTTTCAGCTCTAGGGCTGCCGGGTACTTCATGCAATAAACAGTTTATTATTATTATTATTATTATTATTATTATTATTATTATTATTATTATTATTATTATTATTATTATTATTATTACGTCCAGGACATCTGCACCAGAACTGACAGTAGCGCCATGTCCAATAGTGCATTTCCCTATTGTCAGTAGCGTTTTGTTCCCTCTAACATAATTTCATAAATAATTTCATATCGTCTATCTGTTCTATCTGTATTTCCGACGCCCTGTTCCCTCCAAGGGGTGGCCGCAGCAGAAGTGTCTCCCTGTTCTGGCACTCCCTCTCAGCACACTCCATCCTGCTACTTCCTAATCTTGCTCCAGTGCTCGCTCACCCTATTGATCCACTTCACAGGTGTTCTCTCCCTGACACCTCTTCCCTCAATCCTTCCCTCATAAACTCTCTTCACAAATTAACTCTCCTCCATGCTCATCACGTGTCCAAACCGTCTCAGCGCACCACGCTTCACTCACTCGACCACTCTAAAATTCATGTCTCACAGCCTTAGGAAATGACAGGGAGCACAAAGGATTGGAAGATTGGGAGCTTTGTCCTTCTATGTATACAGGTGTCGTCAACGCCATACACTCCTGCTGAGCGAGTCCATAACACCGTGGGCCAGGCCGATCAGCCGCAAGACTTCCTGGCGAGACTCACCGTTGTTCTGAATTACTCCACCAAGATATGTGAGCTTTTCCGCGATCTCAATGTCCTCGCCACACGCATGAACAGACTATACTGCTTCATGTAGCAAGCCTCCAAATACCTGTACCTTGGTCTTGGCCCAGGAGACCTGAAGTCCCAAGTAATAAAAGCAGCACTTAAAAAAAGTTAAAATATTGATTCTGTACTTACGTCAAGAATGATTGGAGTCGCCGCGCGCTCCTCGTCCTGTTGGAAAGGAAGAGGCAGTGTATCTCTCTCTCTCTCTCTCTCTCTCTCTCTCTCTCTCTCTCTCTCTCTCTCTCTCTCTCTCTCTCTCTCTCTCTCTCTCTCTCTCTCTCTCTCTCTCTCTCTCTCTCTCTCTCTCTCTCTCTCTCTCTCTCACGCACGAATGTAGACAGATCAACATTGTTTATGATCGATGACACTTTGCGTACCAGGAACAATGGCATAAAACTCAAATGTAGACAAGTAAATTCAGACTGTACCAAATTTTTCTTCACCAACGTTGTAGTGCGAGAATGGAATAAGCTCCCGCCTTCAGTGGTCCAGTGTAACACGATTGACTCCTTTAAAAACAAGCTCGACCGTCACTTCCTTCAACTTAATATTAACTAGAGTTGAAATGCAACGTTTTGGAGCCATCTGATTAATGTAGATTCACTTTTAGGTTTAATGGACAGACCACCTAGTCTGGACCATGGGGTGTGTGTGGTCTGATTTTCTATGTAACTCTATGTAAAATCTCTCTCTCTCTCTCTCTCTCTCTCTCTCTCTCTCTCTCTCTCTCTCTCTCTCTCTCTCTCTCTCTCTCTCTCTCTCTCTCTCTCTCTCTCTCTCTCTCACGTACATTACGCGTCCTTCCTAGGTACCCGTCCCTCCCTCTCTCTTTTCCTTCATACACTTTCATTACTTTCTCCATCTCATCCAGACCCACTACATGCACCTCTTGTATAACTCATGTCCACTGCACGTATTTTTTATTGTTGTGCTGCATTCCATGTCTCTGATCCATATGACAGAGTTGGCAGGATAATACTGTTACCTATTCACTTTTGTACCCCCATGCTCATACTGTTTCCTCTCATAACTCTCCCCAACACACTACTACCTATCTGCCCTTCCCTGCTCTTTCCCTCACCTCACCTTCCATACCTACAAGCGCATAGCTGGGCACGATAACAGAAAACCTTATTCCCGATAACCGGTAACTGATAATGGAAAACCTTATCGGTGATAACCGATATTCGTTAACTGGAGACACAAATATAGGCGATAACCGATACCCGATACCCGATACAAATTCACAATTCCGATACTAGCTAGCGATAAGTCCGATAGGCGAAAACGATACTATATTGATATTTCAAATAAAAAAACATAGATGAATTCAAATTTTCATTATCTGTATTTTAGAAAACTTACAAAACCTGAAAACCACACGTTGACACGAACCTATGGACAGTAATACTACAAACGCCTGAACCGGTGTTGTGTTATTTGGCGTCCCCACCGTCAAAAGCTGGCGCTTTTGTTTACAAACACTGGTCTCTCGTGAACTGCGCATGCTCAGACCAGCAAGCGTAGACCTGTACAGTCTCACAAAGCTTTTTAACCGTAATTGAGAGTTGCTGGAAGGCTGAATCAGACATACAGTACCACTACCACCATCCTCGCTGTTTCTAGAACGACACTGTACGAGTTGTATTTATATGTACAGAGTGTAGTTCTAGAAACAGCGAGGATGGTGGTACTGTATGTCTGATTCAGCCTTCCAGCAACTCTTAATGCGTTAAAAAGCTTTGTCAGACTGTACAGGGCTACGCTTACTGGTCTGAACATGCGTAGTTTACGAGAGACCAATGTTTGTAAACAAAAGCGCCAGCTTTTGACGATGGGACACCAAATAACACAACACCGGGTGCCTTCAATACCATGGCATGCTCACACAAACGAATATGGAATATCAAATTTGAGGCAGTGAATAATCATTTTTGGGGCAAAGTTAAATGATTGTTCTCTTTGATATATTAATTTTTGAGTAACATAAAAAAAAAAATAACCTAGTGTTTTAATGGTGATCTAAGTATGAAATCTCTTCACCGAAGATATTCCATACCCCGAAGTTTTTTCATACAACACCGGGCGCCCGGGCCACGCATGCGCAATAGGGAGGAGACTTTTTTCTGAGAGGCGGAAAAAAGTAGCGATTATCGCTAGTTTGGTTACAAAAGTAACGAAGATACCGATATATATTTAAATAAGTAGCGGATGGCCGATAACCCGATTTTGTTATCAGCGATAAAGTATCGCGATAACTTATCGCGATAACGCCCAACTATGTACATGCGTATATAAAAGTGTCCTTAAATATTTAAACTCAGTACTCTTTTCCCCCAGGCTTATCCTACACTTATTCGTTTGTTTGTTTGTTTGTTTTTTACATCAAAGGACACGGCTCAAGGGCAACAAAAAGAGTACCAAAAAAAAAGCCCGCTACTCGCCGCTCCCATAAAAGATAAAAGTAAAGAGTAGCCAAAAGAGAGGTCAATTTCGGGTGGAGAGGTGTCCTGATACACTTTTCTTGAAAAAGGTCAAGTCATAGGCAAGAGGATATACAGACAAAGGAAGACTGTTCCAGAGTTTACCAGTAAAGGGGATGAAAGAATGGAGATGCTGGTTAACTCTTGCACAAGTGGTTTGAACAGCATAGGGATGAGCAGTATAGTGATGAGTCGTGTGCAGCTGGGCCGCGGAAGCGGGGAAGGCATGCAGTTAGCAAGTTCAGAAGAGCAGTCAGCATGAAAATATCGATAGAAGATAGAAAGAGAGGCAACATGGCGGCGGAATTTAAGAGGTAGAAGGTTGTCAGTAGGAGGAGGAGAGCTGATGAGACGAAGAGCCTTAGACTCCACTCAGCCCAGGAGAGCTGTGCGAGTCGAACCACCCTCTCACGCGAGATGCATACTCCATACAAGGGCGGACAAGGCCCCTATAAATGGATAGCATCTGTGTGGCGGAGAAGAACTGGCGGAGACGATACAGAGCGCCCAACCTCGAGGAGGCTGCTTTAGTGCGAGATGTAAAGTTTCCATTTAAGATTTTGAGCTAAGGGCAGACCGAGGATATTTAGTGGTGAAGATGATAACAGCTAAGTGTTGTTGAAGAATAGGGGATAGGTGTTTGGAAGATTGTGTCAAGTTGATAGGTGGGAAAATTGGGTTTTTGAGGCATTGAAGGACACAAGGTTCATTTTACCCGAATCGGAAATGATAGTAAGGTCGGAGGTTAAGCGTTCTGCAGCCTCCAGCCTGGAGTCTTAAAATTCCTGTCGAGAAGGTCTTCTATTGAAAGAAATTGAATAATGCAGAGTGGAGTCGTCGGCGTATGAATGAATAGGACAGTTTGTTATGGAAAGAAGATCATTGATGAATAACAGGAAGAGAGTGGGTGATAGGACAGAGGCCTGCGGAACACCACTGTTGATAGGTTTAGTGGAAAAACAGTGACCATCTACCACAGCGGAGATAGAACTTCCGGAAAGGAAGCTGGAGATAAAGGAACAGAGAGAAGGATAGAATCTGAAAGAGGGCAGTTTAGAAAGCAAAGACTTGTGCCAGACTCTATCGAAAGCTTTCGATATGTCTAGCGCAACTGAGAAAGTTTCACCGAAACGACTAAAAGAGGATGACCAAGAGTCAGTTAAGAGAGTAAGAAGATCGCCAGTAGAACGCCCCTTGCGGAACCCATATTGGCAATCAGATAGAAGGTCAGAAGTGGAAAGATGCTTTTGAATCATCCGGTTAAGGATTGATTCAAAAGCTTTAGATAGACAGGAAAGTAAAGCTATAGGGCGGTAGTTTGAGGGATTGGAACGGTCACCCTTTTTAGGCACAGACTGTATGAAGGCATACTTCCAGCAGGAAGGAATGGTAGATGTTGATAGGCAGAGGCGAAAGAGTTTGACCAGACAGGGTGTCAGCACGGAGGCACAATTGTTAAGGACAATAGGAGGCACTCCATCAGATCCGTAAGCCTTCTGAGAGCTGAGGCCAGAGAGGGCATAGAAAACATCGTTCTTAAGAATCTTAATAAAAGGCATAAAGGAGTCATAGGGGGGATGAGTGGGAGGAATATGCCCAGAATCGTTCAAAGTGGGCTTTTTACAGAAAGTTTGAGAAAAAGAGTTCAGCTTTAGAGACAGATGAGACGGCGGTGCTGCCGTCAGGGTTAAAGAGAGGAGGGAAAGATGAAGAAGTGAAATTGGAGGATATATTTTTGGCTAGGTGCCAGTAGTCCTGGGAAGAATTAGAAAAAAGCAGGGTTTTGACATTTTCTATTTATGAAAGAGGTTTTGGTAAGTCGAAGAATAGATTTTGCACGGTTCCGGGCAGAATATAAAAATTGTGGTTAGCAGGAGTGCGAAGGCTCTGGTATCTTTTGTGAGCTGCCTCTCTATCTTTGACAGCACCAGAATAAGCGTGATTAAACCAAGGCTTTTTAGCATGGGGAGTAGAGAAAGTACATGGAATGTGTGCCTCCATTCCAGAGACAATCACCTCTGTGATGCGCTGGGCACACACAGAGGGGTCTCTCTCCTGGAAGCAGTAATCACTCCACGGTAAATATAAGAAGTTCATCCTCAGGTCGTCCCACCGAGCTGAATACGTGTAGGGTGCTGAACCAACTGCTCTAGATCGTTGAGGAAAGCAAAGTTGTAGGCTTGTTCACCAGGCTGGTCAGTGAAAGAAGATGAAAGTCAAAGCTGGTGGTGAACATTGAAATCTCCTAAGATGGAGATTTCAACGAAGGGAGACAGAGTCAAGATGTGTTCCAGTTAAGAGTTCAAGTGGTCAAAGAATTTTACATACTTGATACAGTTAATTGAGAAATAAACCACACAAATTTATTTAGTAATAGTGACAATGAAGTCTTAGCCAGATGATGGAAAATTATGAAGTCTAGGTCATCACAAGAGCATGTGATGTCGTTGCGTACGTAGACACAACATCCAGCTTCGGATTGAAATTTGGGATAGAGATAGTATTAACAGAGTAGAGATTACTGTCAGAAGCCGCCGAGATCTGTGTCTCGGTGAGGAAGAGAAGGTGAGGTTTACAGGAGGAGAGATGATGCTCCACAGAATGAAAACTGGAACGAAGACTGCGAATTTTGCAAAAGTTGATATATATAAAAAAGAGGAGCTATCAAGACGCTTCTCAGATCGAAAGCCAAAAGGGGAGTCCTCTCGGGGGCATTTGTGCTCCCCCCCCCCCCTCTAAACGGGAACTCTGAAGCATTTTCTAGTGAAGCAATCATAAATTTTGAAAAAAAATAAGAAATGGTATGCGTTGCTTCATGTATGTAGTGTTAAGTGGATAGTAAGATGATTTGTCTTTAGAGAGCATTCTGAACTAATCTCTGGTGTTGATGAGACAACTGGGTAACCGAAAGAGAGGAGATAGGAAGAGTCTTTGGTGGGTTGCAGCACACTCCTCGATTCCCGTAAATAACTCATCGAGAGTGGCATACGCCTGTTTCGGTGGGGTTTTTCCTACGTACTCACAGTGTATACATTATATATATATATATATATATATATATATATATATATATATATATATATATATATATATATATATATATATATATATATATATATATATATATATATATATCACTTACCTTCGCGGAAGCAAGAGCGAGGGTGCAGAAGGCAAATGCCAGCCAATACATGTGACGGCCCATCTTCTCCTAACGATCCCCGGAAGAGGAATGGTGTCATCCAGCTCTCAGCCTGTCATTATATAGCCATAGAGTTGTCCCTCCCCGATACCCTCGCCCCCCGGCACGCACACTCCCGCCATCAATTCCACGGATTCAATTTCAGAAACGTGCCTGCATTTTTAATTCGTTCAAGACCTTGAACCGAAAGGCTAAGTTTAGTCTCTCTCTCTCTCTCTCTCTCTCTCTCTCTCTCTCTCTCTCTCTCTCTCTCTCTCTCTCTCTCTCTCTCTCTCTCTCTCTCTCTCTCTCTCTCTCTCTCTCTCTCGATGATGTTGAAATGTACAGCGTTTTAAGGCAGTCACTTAATAACAGCGACTCACTGATATTAGGAGACTTTAACCTCCCCCATATCGACTGGGCGACACTGTCAGGTACAGAAGGAGAGTCACATACAATGACTCGACAAACTCGACAAAATAACATACTGGACCTTGTTATAGCGACCCAAGATAACCTTGTCAGTAATGTCACGGTAGGAGAATACCTCGATTCTTGCGATCATAGATTAATGCGCGTCGACATTGGAGCTCAAATATCAGTGACTGAAAATAAAGTAAGGGTGCCCAATTTCAAAAGAGCAAATTTCGTAGAAATCCGACAAAAACTAACGGAAATAAAACTATCAGATGATGGCAACGTAGTGGAAGCCTGGCTTAGCTTTAACAATCATTTACTCACTCAGCAGAACACATTTGTCCCCTTGTGCGAGAAGCGAAGTAACACTAATAAAAGCCCACCTTAGTTTAATAGCGAAATTAAACATTCGGTTAATTAAGGAGAGAAAATTGTCTTACAGGTTAAATAAAGAACAAAACACGCACGAAAACATAAGACTATACCATGAAGCCAGGCGGCGAGTTAAAAGATTAGTATGTCAGGCAAAGCGTCGATATGAAGAAAACATTGCAGCCAACTGTGAAAATAATCTAAAATCTTTCTCCATGTATATAAACAACAGGAAGGCGATCAGAAGTGGAATTGGACCCCTAATTGTGACGGCGAATTAGTGATTGAAAGCCACCACTTTGCAAACTTGTTAAACAAATATTTTTCTCAGTATTATTACTAAAGAATATAATTATATAGTAGTCGTACCGCCACCACTACCAACACCAGCGAAGACAATAACACTACTGTAAATCCCATGCATGCATTGCCTAACCTTGAAATAACTACCAATGAAGTACTTCTTTTAATAGAAGACCCACCCTACAGGAACTAAACGATTCAAGGCTGGAGGCAACAGAACGCTTAGCCTCAGACTTACTATTATTTCCGATTGGGGAAAGAGGAACCTGGTGTCCTTCAACGCCTCAAAAACACAGTTTCTCCACCTATCCACTCGACACTATCTTCCAAACAACTATCCCCTATTCTTTGACAGCACTCAGCTATCACCTTCTTCAACACTAAACATCCTCGGTCTATCCTTAACTAAAAATCTCAACTGGAAACTTTATATCTCATCTCCTACTAAATCAGCTTCCTCGAGGCTGGGCGTTCTGTACCGTCTCCGCCAGTTCTTCTCCCCCGCACAGTTGCTATCCATTTACAGGGGCCTTGTCCGCCCTCGTATGGAGTATGCATCTCATGTGTGTGTGGGGGGGGTGGGGGTCCACTCACACAGCTCTCCTTGACAGAGTGGAGTCAAAGGCTCTTCGTCTCATCAGCTCTCCTCCTCATACTGATAGTCTTCTAACTCTCAAATTCCGCCGCCATGTTGCCTCTCTTTCTATCTTCTATCGATCTTTGCATGCTGACTGCTCTTCTGAACTTGCTAACTGCATGCCTCCCCCCCTCCCGCGGCCTATCAAACTTACTGACAGTACCTTTACAACAACATCTTCACAGTTTATGACGTAACCAAATTCTTGGATGTAGCATATTTGGATATTCAGAAAGCGTTTGATAAAGATAAACACCATTATTATCTCTCTAAATTAAAGCAACTAGGTATTGACGGTCAAGTACATCAGTGGATCGCAGATTGGTTGAGCAACAGACAACAAAGAATGGTGATCGCCGGATTTAACTCAGAGTGGGCGCCGGTCACTGGTGGTGTCCCTCAGGGCTCGAGTCTTGGCCCCGTGCTCTTTATTATTTACATCAACGATGTGGACGTTGGACTCGATAATCTCATTGCTAAAATTTGAAGACGACACAAAGATTGGTAACTCCGTCCTCACTGACGAAGACAGACAAAGTCTCCAAGAAGACTTGCATAAAATTTCAGCTTGGTCAGATAGAAGGGAGATGCCCTTTAATGTAGATAAGTGCCAGATTCTTCAAGTTAGAACAAGAAATAAGAGGTTCGATCACGAAATGCGTAGCGTTAAACTCAAAAGCGTTCAGTGGGTCTGGGACCTGGGTATCAAAATCGTGTCAAACCTTAAATTCTCACAATAATGCATCGATGCAGCAAATAAAATGAAGAGAATGCTGGGCCTCATTTAAAGCAACTTTTTATTCAAAAATAAAGATGTAATACTCCCGCTTTACTATAGCTTAGTCAGACTTCACTTGGAATGTGCGGTACAGTTTTGGTCACCCCACCATGCAAAGAACATTGCTAAATTAGGTGTTGAGCGTCAAGCGACAAAAACAATCCCTTCCTTGCGCAACAAACCTTATGATGAAAGGCTCTCAACCCGTAGCATGTTCCCTCTTGAGAAACGTCGCCACCGAGGAAAACCGATCAAATGTTTTAAAATACTTATGGATGTACGAATGTGTACAAATCGATATTGTTTATAATCGTTGACACTTTGCGAAATTCCAAGTTTAGGTGCCAGTTGAGTAATATAATTTCACTTAGATTTGAGGAAAGACCACCATGTCAGGACCATAGGGTATGTGTTGTCTGATTATCTATGTAAGGTTATATAAATCTCTCTCTCTCTCTCTCTCTCTCTCTCTCTCTCTCTCTCTCTCTCTCTCTCTCTCTCTCTCTCTCTCTCTCTCTCTCTCTCTCTCTCTCTCTCTCTCTCTCTCCTGTGTGTCGGTGAGGAAGAGAAGGTGAGCTTTAGAGGAGGAGAGATGGTGTTCCACAGAATGAAAATTAGAACGAAGACTGCGAGTGTTGCAGAAATTGATAACAAAGAGGTTCGAGGAGTTATCAAGACACCTCTCAAGTCGGCAGCCAGAAGGGGAGTCTTCCCTGGGGGAATTTGTAGTCCCCCCCCCCCCCAGGCGGGGACTCCGAGGCATGGTTATGGTTCGCCATTTTGAGTGAGCATCTCACGTGTGGGGGGGCTCCACTCACACAGCTCTATTGGACAGAGTGGAGTCTAAGGCTCTTCGTCTCATCAGCTCTCCTCCTCTTACTGATAGCCTTCTACCTCTTAAATTCCGTCGCGATGTTGCCTCTCTTTCTATCTTCTATCGATATTTTCACGCTGACTGCTCTTCTGAACCAGCTAACTGCATGCCTCCCCCCTTCCCGCGGCCTCGCCTCACACGACTTTCTAATAAAGCTCATTCCTATACTGTCCAAACCCCTTATGCAAGAGCTAACCAGCATCTTCACTCTTTCATCCCTCACGCTAGTAAACTCTGGAACAATCTTCCTTCAGCTGTATTTCCTCCTGCCTACGACTTCAACTCTTTCAAGAGAAGGGTATCAGGACACCTCTCCTCCCGAAATTGACCTCTTTTTGGCAACTCCTCTGTACTCTATTCAGAAGTAAGTAGCGGGCTTTTTTTTCATTATTTTTTTTCACGCCCTTGAACTGTCTCCTTTTCTGTAAAAAAAAAAAAAAAAAAAATATATATATATATATATATATATATATATATATATATATATGAATATATATATATATATATATATATATATATATATATATATATATATATGTATA